>NW_017308023.1:18115-80314 GCF_000935625.1 Nanorana parkeri
CCCCCCCTGCCCCCCCCCCCCCCGCAGTGCATTCGCCTGCACCAAATTCCTGCGTTCTGGTCCAGTGCGAGCGGCATTATCTGCGTTCAGGTGCGGGAGGGGGCGTGGCAGTGCATTGAAGTTAATGTCACCATAGCCATGCCCCCCACCCGTATTGCAATAACCTTCACTTGTAAGTGGCACATTAGTGCCTGCATTCCGGTTCAGTGCAATCTGCAAAATTAGTGCTTGCAGCATTTTTGCAGATCGCACTAGACTGGAACACAGGCACTAATATGCCACGCATTCGGGTGATCGCCCCTGAACGCAGGCAACCGACCGGAGTGCAATACAGTGCATTACAGAGCCTGACCGCTCTGAAACGCACTGTTTGTGGTGTGAACCAGCCCTAAAGCCTAATTCACACCATCCTCAGTGCGTTCTGGCGCTATTGTGGACGGAACGCACTGGATCGCATTGCGGCCGGCTCAGTTTGTTGTGGGGTGGGAGGGGTTGTGGCAGTGTGTTGAAGTGAATGGCATCGCAGCCACGCCCTTCGGCCGCAATGCGATAGGCCACACGGGAACGCAAGGCACATCAGTGCCTGCGCTCCGGTCCAGTCAAGCGCTGCAAGCACTATTTTTTTCTGGCCGGAACGCAGGCATTAATGTGCCTTTCGTTACCGTGTGGCCGAACGCATTGCGGCCAAAGGGCGTGGCTGCGATGCCATTCACTTCAACACATCACCACACCCCCTCCCACCCCACAACAAACTGAGCCGGCCGCAATGCGATCCGGTGCATTCCGGCCACAATAGCGCCGGAACGCACTGAGGATGGTGTGGAGGCGGCTTTAGAAGTCTTAACTGTGCAGCCCCTTAACTATACGGTCAGATCCCACTCAAGCCAATAGCCCACCTGCTTCTTGCTCTTCAGGTGTGGTCCCAACGTGCTTGATGCTGCAGACTGGAGCGGGTCAGAGGTGTCCAAAGTTACGGGCGGGGAGGGGCCAGTCAAACGTGCACACTGAAGAGAGGGAGGAGCAGCCGATGCCACCACGCGCGGGAGGCAATGATTGGACTGACGAAGACGGAGGGGCGGGCCGAGTGTGTGGACAAAGTGTCTCAGTGTCTGTGCGGGTAGAGGCGGCCACCTACGCTACGTGCAGTAGGAGAGGTTATCGGCCGCTTTAGACAGGAGGGGAGAGACGAATGTGTTGCATGCTTTAGCATCTGACACATTCGGGTACACGGAGCGTGGGACAGGGAGTCGACCCGTGATCTACCAGCGATAGCTTTACGATCGACTGGTAGATCGTGATCAACCTTATGGGCACCCCTGCTCTAAAGTATAACTATGGAGATGTGCAGAAACCCCTAGATGCCTTCACTACCATTCTGATGCCACTATACGGTATTTATTCTCTAATTCCTAACGGGCACCTGCAAAAATAGATTCTTGTCAGTTGCGTAAACATCACAAATAGTTAATGGTTAAGGCCTACTGTTACTTCATTCCACTTGAAATGGCATCTGTCATGTCCCTTGTACTTTGTTAAACCATTCAACCACTCAGAGTAGCTGATTAGTTATTGCCACTAGGTCCTGAGACCTATCTTTCTGGGTCTTCCAGTATTGCAAGACATAAGTCTACTAATTGAATATAGAGTACAGTGGAATATAAAGCACACTGTTAGGTAACGTTAACCATACTGACCTACAGAGCTGCACAGGGAAAATGCTTGTTCTTCTTCCAGCCAGGAACGATTGCAGTGATCTGGTCTTATGCCTCCCCTAAAAGTTACACCAAAGGCCACATGACTAGGCTGCAGGGAATACATAGGTCTCTCTAGCTAAAAGATTTACAGGCTGCTTCCTCACAGGCATAGTCTGCAGAGCAGTGCAATCTGACTGGAGCCTACAGTGTCTAGCCATGGTTGTTCAGCCATTATTAGACTATGCACTCTTAATTGGAACATATATTTTGACCATACCTATAATTTTCCACCCTAACAAGACCTATAAGCACAGTCCTATAATTACATTATGAGCGGTTTATACTGTGTATATCTGAAATGCTGGAATGGCAGGTGAATTTTCATTCTGATACATGTTTGGCCTGAAGTCATTCAGTGTGACACCACTGAGAATATTTAATGGACTTTTCATACTGCAATTCTTACTTCAAAGGTAACTTGGCACATTAAATTATCTAGGAAAAAACTGTGTGGGTAGACCAAATACGTACAGTATACCAATTATGTGTTTGCTCAAAAAGTATTTGAAAAGTAGTGCCTTTTGCATTGTACAGTATCATTATGTTGGTTTATGCTGAAGTTTTATGAACGATGCAAAAGTCCAAAACCACTAATTGTGAATTAATTATATGGCCGCCTTACATTGGTATAGCAGCATTAAAGACTAGTCTACAAATAGGGTACTACAGGATCATCAAAAACACACATGTCTAGAAGAATAAGTTTAAATATTTTTTATAGCAGTTTAATTTTAAAACAAGCCCTGCACTTTTAGGATAGCAAAATTGTAAATTACAGCTTGCATGCTTGGTTGTTTTCATTTTCAATTTGCATTGTTAATAATTCCAGATTATGCTGTGTTTTGTTCATGAAGAGAGAAAAGGAACAACACAAAGACCAAAAAGAAATAGTGAGAGAGAAAAAGAAAAGCAGATGCTTTCTTACTCATAAATGTACTGCATTATAACCACACAAAAAATGTGCAAACCACAAAGATTAGCAACATAATAACATAAACTTGCTAAATATTCTAGCTTATTGCCCAAGCTTTCTTTGCAGATTAAATGCATATTTAATTATTTGGAACAAAACACAAGATACAATAAAGTATTTACAATTAATTCATAATCACCACTGAGAGAAGCTTGGCATAATGCTATATGAAAAGTGCATGTCTAATGTCCTTTCAAATTACTTGTTCTTCTTTTTTTTGCCCCCTAGAAAAGCACACCCAGTCAGGTTTCATACAGATCATCCCAACTTTCCTTAAATTTTGGAGTACTCTGGAATTTACATTTCAACCATGTTTTCTGGTCAAACATCTGTTTGTAAAGCTGACCATACACTATATGAATTTCAGCCGGTTCTTGATGAACAGGAGGAAATGCGCAACAGTGGGTGCCGCTGTTGGCACCCTTTCGGCCAGCATCCCTTGATCAGCTGATCAAAGAAGCTGGTTGGAAAACCTTTGAACAAACAGAGCCAGCAGCCAAACAGCTGCCGGATCTGTTCGGGTATTCTGACAGTGCCGTCAGAATATAATGAAGAGAGCGGGAAATTCCTCGATCAATCCTCATAAGCATTGATGGAGGAATCTATTATATTTTCTTTGTTCAGCCTGCAAGTTGAACAAAGAAAACATTACAGTGTGTGGACAGCCTAACTCACTTATCTGCTGCATGTTTCTATTGCCCACAGGTTACCCATTACAGTGAGCGACCAATAGAAAAGATGCAGAACTAGATGCTAAACTAGGAAAACTTGCAGACATGTAAATACCAGAGGATCTTGTGATTTTGGAAACCCAGGCAATCTTTCTGAAATCTGACATAGCATGCAGATACCCTGTGGTGTCTAATCTATCACATAAGTGGTGGATTTAAATATACTTATCAATAGCCAAAAAGGATATAAATGCACTTTGTGTACAACCAATTGTCTTTTCAAATCCAGATATTATATTGTAAACATAATAACGATATTATCATTGGGCTGTATATAGCCTGTGTAGAGAGCAGAGATGTGGGCGGCATCCAGCAGGTCCATCAACTACAGGCTGCCTGCAGAAAACTACTGGAGAGCAGATACAAAACCAGTCACCCTGCAAAAGGAAAGAGAGTAGCAGTAACTTAATGGTGGTCTTAATACAGAAAGTTTCTGCAGAGAGGCAAACTACAGGAACTGTTCCACACTGGATTACTGTATACTGACGTAGACTATACATACTGATGTAGACGCTCTTTATAAATTCCTAACTAACTATGTAGTGTATTATTGAAATAGATGTTATCTGTCTAGTTTTATAGTTGGACTAGTTTATTACAATAATTTGTTTGAGGAGCCTCAAATCAGTACAAATACAGGAAATCTATCCAAATATAGAGGGCATATGGCACGCTCAGAGGGCCAAAACAGCTCAAAATAAATGTATTAATTTAATCAAGAGTAAATATTTGCCTGTTGACCTTGTCAAAGGCTTATGAAACTCCCAACACGATAATAAAAAAAAAAAAAAGAGGAAACATGTTGGGGAGCTGGTGGAGATTGCATATGGGGTTGGGCCCAGTACCTTTGGAGCCTGTGTGTTTAAGACCAAGCCAAAGCTTGCACTGATTAAGATCTGAAACAGCAAGTCTTGCTGCTATGTTGCTGGAACTGATACCAACTTAACAAGTGATGCTATCTTTATACATTTCGCTATTGACATTGCAAAAAGAGTGAATGTATCCATTACGAACATCCAAGTACAAACATCATCATGTTTCTATAAAAAATCTGGGATTTGTTCCACAAGCTATGACTCCCCAGCGCTATTACCAATTTGAAGCTAAAATCGACACCTGTGAAAGTGCTTACCTGACATGTGAGTAAAGACGATTCTAGTATAATTTACCTCTTTAAACCTTTTTACTCCTACCATATGCATACAAGTAGTGATTGAGATATAAAGGCACTGGGTATATGCACTTTATATAGTTTTAACTCGCTGCATGACGTTTCTGTGTGGGGTATAGAACTACTTTGGTTGGGAGAAATATGGAAATCTCTGTTGATCATCAAAATCTTGGATTGGATTAATTGAGTTAAAGCACTGTATAATTATGCAAGAACACTTTATCACTGCAATATTTCCAACAAGACCTCTGCATATATGGTGTTAAGTATTTCAAGTTTTGTTAAACAAAGTTTGAGTAATATTTAACCATCTCCAGGAGAAAGAAAGATACAAAGGGGATAAATTAATATTTATTACATGATGGAGATACATATGCAAAAGTCTTTCTCCTGATACATCTTGATACAAACTTGTATCTCTGAACTGTCTTGAGTCACACATGGACTCTTGCTTTTACGCGATACTACAACAAAGGGGTCTATTCACGAAGCAGCGGAGGGGTTTGTACGTAGCTTCGGCCGATCCTTCGGCTAGCTTTGGCCCCAGGACCCCTTCAGGTTCAGTAGAACCGAAGAGCTGCTGTACAGGCTATTCACTATAGCCCGAACTTGGCCGAGCGGCTCAGTCGAGCCGAACGCATATGCCTCGGTTCGGCTGAGCCGCGCTGAAAGCCTGTTTCTGACAGCTGGGCGTAGCCAGCCGTGATCTTACGGCTAGCTCCACCCACTTGCAGAGAGATCAGCGTCCCTGGTTACCGCTAACCAGGGATACTGATCTCCAGACAGCCTAACTCTCCCTGGCACTCTGGGAGTCTCCCGCTCCTGGCTGCCCAGGAGAGAAACACTGCTTTTTCTTTTTTCTTCTTATTCTGCTGCAGTTCTCCATCAGGTCCACCACTACTGATTGACAGCAGCAGAGGGCGGGCACAATGCTAGTTTGCTATTGGCTATTGCAAATTGAAACAGCCAATAGGAATCTAGCAATGCATTCCTATGGCCAAGAAAAAGAAGTGTTTCTCTCCTTGGTGGCCGGGAGCGGGAGACTCCCGAAGCGCCAGGGAGAGTTAGTTTTTTTTTTATGGCAGCAGAACCGCCGGCCAATAGAAAACTGTTGGGCGGAGCTAGCGGTCATTGCTAGCTCTGCACAAGCGTTTTCTATTTTTATTTTTCTACTTTTTAAACTATTTTTCTATTCTACTTGGTCCCAAAGAGAGACCGAGCAGAAAAGCTCAGCCGATCCAGATGTTGGATCGGCTGAGTTGAACTCCTTCTGCTCTTCGGGTCGGCCAAACATGCTGTGCATGTTCGGCCGACCCGGAGCCACGCAAAGCCACCCGATGTACGGCTGATTTCAGCCGATATACGGCTGAAATCAGCCGTACCAGCCTGAAGTGAATAGCCGAACAGCGTTCAGCTCACTTCACTTTAGGTCAGTCATTCACTCTGCTGCCTACGGCAGCTTAGTGAATAGACCAAAGAGTTTTCAAAAAAGTTTTCATCAAGGTTACAATAACCAGCATCCTGTATTTTAATCTTTTTTAACTATTTATCTGGATAGGGTATTGTAATATAGAGAATAGATTATTGTGGATGTATGTCTTAATACACCTTTTTCATTGAGAATTTGTTGGCTCTTTGTCTGAGGCATCTCTGATATTAAGAGTACAAATATAGAAAAAACAAGTTTGTGGCTGGGATTAATATATAGTTACATAGTTGCATAATATTGAGGTTGAATAAAGACACGGGTCCATCGAGTTAAACCTTTGTGAGCATATGTGTGTGTGTGATTGTCTGTGTGTTCCTGTCATTAAGAGTTACTGTACCTCTATATGTTATGATCTCTGAGGAAGGTATTTAAACAACCCTTGAATGATTCCATACTTTCTGCTGATACCATGGCTTGTGGAAGAGAGCTCCACAATTTTACCTATCTAACAGAAAAATCCTCTTCACCCTGGTTAAACCCTTTCCCTCACTAATTTTATACTTACTTTAGTAAGTATAAAGTAAAATGTTTATTACTGATATTACCATCACATTAAACATTTTTAATATCAATATAATTTCCCCTCTTAATCGTCTCATTCTATAGTGAACAAGTTTAATTTTTGAAATCTTTCATCATAGCTTAGGTACTCCTACCCCTTTATCAGTTTTGCTGCCCTTCTCTGGACTCTGTTAGTATAGAGTCCTTTAAAATTCAGAAGAATGGTCTCACTATAACTTTGCTGAGCTCTTCGAGTACCCCTGGCTGCAGGTTATCAAGTCCTGAGGATTTTTTCACATTAAGTTTATCTAGTCTCTGTTAAACCCCCATCTATCATCAACCACTGTGGTATGATACACACAAAGATACTCACATTCACTTTATATCTAATAAACACATCTTTTTCTTGAGCGTACACTGAGGAGAAGAATCAATTGAATCCCTCAGCCACCTTCCTGTCATTTGTAATTAACCTCCCATGCTCATCCTTTATTGGACTTACCTTTTCTTTTGTCCCTTTTTACTGTTTAAATATTAGAAGAATATGTGTATCTGTTACCTTGTAAAAAGTCTTATAAAACACAGTTGCAATAGAAGTTGTGTTCAATCATGTGCATTTTAGAAAATATTTTAAGCTGTGTGATATTGCAGTCAAAGGCATAGGCATCAGCATGACTGTTACTGTGTGTACTAGCTGGTAACATTTAAATGCTGCATTTTGTCTATGTTTGTGTGTTCAACCCAGAGCTCAGGTTGACATGGTAACCTGGAGGATCAGTAGTTGTCTCTATAATCCTTGAAGTTTCCATAGCAATTCTAGTTCCATGATTAAATCCCTGCTGGCTAATAGTAGAATAAATACATGGAGTTACCAACATATACAAGTAGGCATACAAGTAGGCATACAAGCTGCCAACTAATAGGCATTCATTCTAAATTAGCATGCATGCAGAATATTTAACAATTTCCCCACCCAGAAAATGTTGTTAACAATCTTTCAGATAACTAACCTTAACGATACTCTGAAAATGGATACTAATCATTTATTAAAGGGAAAAAAAACCGTAAGAGTATATTTATAAGATGTTAGATTTTAGGATGTAAAATCAGTAACTGAACATGAAACTGTTCAGCATTCACTGGAAGTGTAATTAGTGACCCACAAATGGTTTGCAACTTGTGGGCAACACAGTAGATGCATTTATAAATGACTACTTAACCACTTGCCATCCATTGCTGTCCCTGAATGCCTGGACGGCAGCCTTATAGGAGCGGGAGGGCATCCTGTCCTGCCCCCACTCATGTGCAGAGCTCAGCGGGCACACAAGTGGGGAACTGTTAGCAATGTAAACAGCCAGCGATGGATGTTTACATTCAAGCGATCGGGCATCTCTAGAGATGCCCTGCAACATGTCTGCACCAAAATCATACAGATAAAATACTCCACATTTACAGAAAGGAGGGGGAAAGGATGAAAAGGAGGGGAAAAAAGATGAGGGGAGGGGGTGTATTGTGATTATTCGGGGAAAAGGGGAATAGTATCCGTACAATAACCCATTCAGTCCTTCCATTGTTGCCCTCCTACAAGCGACTAACTCTACAGACTCTACAGTTCCCGTTATTCTAGTAAACAGTTCATCGGTCAGCTATATTTACACCTTATGGTTTATTCAGAACGAACCCAGTTATAGTAATTAATGAATTAATTAGTTCACCGGTCAGCTGTGTATATATGGGCATAGCTTTAAAGGCAACCCAGGGAGACCAGATGGTTTCAAACGCAGTCGTACATTCGTGTCTCACCGCGGTAAGTTCCTCCATCAGACATAGATAGTCCACTTTATGTATCCATTCCCCAATTGGAGGCACCACCGGGGTGTTCCAATATTTAGGAATGAGGAACTTAGCAGCATTCAATAAGTGTGGCGTCAGGGATTTCCTATACCTTACAGGCGATATATCCGACATGTGTAATAAGCATGCCCAAGGGTCAGTAAGGGGGGGTTGCCCCGTTATAGATGCAATAAGAGTGGTAACTTGCAACCAGAAAGGTTTCACCTTAGGACAAAACCACCATATGTGTCCGTGGGTGCCTACGAGTCCACAACCCCTCCAACATTCTGGGGAATGTATTGGATGCATCGCGTGCAGGCGATCCGGTGTATAGTACCACCTCGCCAGTAGTTTATATGAGGCCTCTACTACATATGTACTAATGGAGGAGGAGAAATTGAGGATGAGCAATCGTTTTTTCTGAGGACCTGTCAAAGTAGTACCCAGGTCTGCCTCCCAGTGTGTTAAGTATGACGGAGCTTGGTTTACCCGGGATGAAAGCAAAATTTTGTATATTTGCGACATGCCATGTGATGGGGAGTCAGGTTGTGACAATAGATTCTCCAGCGAGTGTAAGTTTTTAAGAGATCTAAGCGGTTTAGGAAGAGAGGAGACAAAATGGAGTAGCTGGCGATACCGCTATTCGTCAAGGGGTCGAACACCAAACTTATTTTGTATTTGTAGCAGTGTTACAAGACCCGACTCTTGCGTAACCTCATGCAACCTAAAAAGCTTAGTATCGGTCCAGTGGCGAAAGCTACTGTCCATGCGGCCTGGTGGATAAAATGAGTGACCCAGCATTGGCAGTACAAAATTAGTTTCAGTACAGCGTTGCATGACAGAATAAATGTCAGTCAAAGTACCGCAGCCCTGAATACTGAAAAATGGCCTGGCCGGGAAGGGGGTGTAATACCCTGGTCTTCAAGTGGTTAAACAAGTATTGTGCTGAATTAGGAAGAACAGCTGTAACAGAATTGTTTTAGTAATATTTAAACTTTTTAGATGAAAGGTAATGATAGAATATTGTTCTCCTGTTGTTTTTAGGCCTAATGAACTGACCTAAAGACAACTGAACAAGTCCAATGTTTAACTGGATGTTATCTTACATTGCCTGATTTGCAGTAAAGATACAGATTGGTTTAGTCTTGATAAATATTTGTGTTTAGTATATGGTTAATTAAGCTTTAAAGATTTAAAAGAGTTGCTTGCATGAATTTTCCAGCATGCTGGAAAGCTTATAATACCAAATGTTAAATATTCTAATTTCCATGACAGAAAGAAAAAACCCACAATTGACTGGCCTACATAAAGTCTATTTAAATGCAATAATATGCAAGTCAGGAACATTTGTTGTAGTGTAGACTGGCAATTATCTTATGATTACGGATAAGACCTGGGCAGGGCTGTAAGGGTACTGCAGCATGGACCAGCATGGTGGCTCTCTGACGGGATCACTATCTCCCTCCAGTCTCCTCTCCAGTGTCAGAATGTGAAAGTGATGTATATTACATCACTTTCGCATTCTTGTGTCACTCTCCATCTTCAGAAGCTGGTGAGAAGCTAATGAAGCAGAACCGCTGCCATAGGTATGTGATTCACTTTTTAAAGTTATTGAAAACCTAGATGAACCTTGCAACGCCTGTAACACCTAGCATCATACATTATAAATGAAAAACAAAGCATTTCATATCATTAAACAATAAGATTCAATTTATAAAGCAGATGGTATGCCTTATTATGGCCATACATATGCTTTAAGGGGAAAACAGTAAATTTACAAATGTGTCTAGTGCTTTTCTTGCCTCAAGAGTCAGTAAAGCAAGTGAAGCCTTGGGGGAAAAAAGTGTCTAGAGTAGGAGAGTCCAGTCACATAATCACTGTGTAAACCTCATGTGCCCAACCTTTGTTGTTATCGTGCAGTGTTTTCTGCGGTGTAATGACCTAATCACTCTCCATCTTCAGAAGCTGGTGAGAAGCTAATGAAGCAGAACCGCTGCCATAGGTATGTGATTCACTTTTTAAAGTTATTGAAAACCTAGATGAACCTTGCAACGCCTGTAACACCTAGCATCATACATTATAAATGAAAAACAAAGCATTTCATATCATTAAACAATAAGATTCAATTTATAAAGCAGATGGTATGCCTTATTATGGCCATACATATGCTTTAAGGGGAAAACAGTAAATTTACAAATGTGTCTAGTGCTTTTCTTGCCTCAAGAGTCAGTAAAGCAAGTGAAGCCTTGGGGGAAAAAAGTGTCTAGAGTAGGAGAGTCCAGTCACATAATCACTGTGTAAACCTCATGTGCCCAACCTTTGTTGTTATCGTGCAGTGTTTTCTGCGGTGTAATGCAAAAAAACACTATAGGACCCAGAAGTTTTCAAACAGTGATCTGTATTTTATGATTTACCCATGGGTATCCGGAGTGAGCGTGGGCAGTGATATATGTTTTCTATTAGGCCCTATAACTCTTCAAAGTTACATATAAGCATGCTTCGAATCATATTTTCCTATGAGACCACGGGTTTTTATTGCTTGGTCATTCACCATGTACTGCACATCCCTATGCACCTCTTTTTTTTATGTAAAGCTGACCCTGATTTACAAAAACGTATACATGTATACGAGCAGATTGAACATGCATGGACAACCAAATCGTATTATCACAGTATTTCCTACATGTGCATGTGCACTATACACATAAACATGTACATCGGCTATAGCATAATATGGCAAATTCACTAACAAATGCATTTTGCTAAGTACTGGAAGTTTTATCATCCAGGAATATGCAAAATGAGTGGTACTTCATATCAATGTGATTTCCTTCTTTTAGGGTCTATTTAAACACTAAATTATTTTACATGCCCATCTCCTGTTAGAACATTACTGAAAT
Organism: Nanorana parkeri; assembly: GCF_000935625.1. NCBI lineage: Eukaryota > Metazoa > Chordata > Amphibia > Anura > Dicroglossidae > Nanorana > Nanorana parkeri. The sequence goes on from NW_017308023.1 coordinate 29,468, forward strand.
AGTGTGCACTCATAGTATTAAAGATGACCATAAAAAGACCACAAATAAAAATACCAAAGTGTATGCTGAATGGAGGATACAGTAAGCTGTAAAGGCTTTGACCATGTACACCTTTTCATATGCTGCTGCATGTAATGAAGGTCCCAATGATAATTTCCTGCACATTTGCTGCATTATGTGCTCCAACAACACAGCACAAATGTGTTTTGGAGCTGCCTTTTGCTTGGCAAATTGTATACCTCAGTGAACAATCGTGGTGCTTGCATTAGAATTTTTTGGTGTGTTTTTTTAATCTTCAGGATGATCGTTGTCCAGGGCATCAGTGCACCTATTTCCATTAGGATAGAAAGCACAAAAAAAAAATGTTTTCCTTGGATGTTCAATATACGTTGCCAACACAGGAGTGCATCGTACAAATTGTGCATCATTGTACACTTTATTAGATTTAGTTCAGGGATCTCACTGGATGAGCCTTTGTAAATCTGCTCACTTGCATGATTACACAATGCAAGCATATCATAGTGGTTGGTCCATGTAAATCATGCCCTCTCATCTACAATTTAAATACCAATTTACTCTTTTGTGTAAAAAAAAGTCTCACAGGAGCTGCCTGCAAATGTAGTCAGTAAGGAAAGTAGGAAAATACATGTTCACATGTACAACTGTACTCATTGTAAACATTCTGGGCTCTATATGGCAGTGACACTGAGATCTGATCTGTGTCCATGGAGCTTGCTGAATACTCTCGTCCACATAATGCAGTTCATTACAGTACATGCAAGATTTGCGCCTCTAAATGTCTGAGTCACAAGATATATAGGATAGAATCATTCTTCCCATAATGTGTCTAAAACTAACAGGCTTCCTTGTTTCTCTTCTAAACCCTCAGGGATGTCCAGATTTATTCTGCTATGCCAGGTTTAATTTTTTAAAAGTAATATGCATAATGCATAAAAGTGCTGCAGTTAATTTAATTTTAGCCTTTTTTAATTTGCTGGTTCAATGCTTCACTGTTTTTATAAGATTTTTTTTCCTGTGTTCTTGGGAAATTAGCTGAAACAAATACTAAGAGGTACTGTGACAATGCTGTAGTATTTTCATTTTCCTGATATGAATGCATTCAGTGATTTCTTGTTATTTTATTTTGCTTAACAAAATTAACTCAAATCAGACAAGACTTTCTCTATAGGTCAATTGGCCCTTTGCTAATATACTTGTATGCTAATGGCTTGTTTGATGTGAGCGGTGAGCAAGAGAATGGTCATAGCTGAAATACTTTGCATTAAATCAAATGTAACTTGAATAGGAAAAAAATGCTTATAATGAGCTTTGTAGATGACTGAGGGCCCATTTATACTATGTTATCACTGATTACGTAACGGATTTCTGATGCATCAAGTAGGACAGTACGGTCATATTTGTTTGTCTCTGACCTGTGCTAGGCTTTATTTTTTTCTCCTGCTTTTTTGATAAATTGTTGAGAGGAAACAAAGTATGTCCACCAAACTTAAAGAGTATCTATGGTCATAAACTAAAAATAAATATGTATTTCATGATTGAATTTCCATAAGCGCTATCCCACTCCTAATAACCATATCGATCTAGAAGTTTGGAAACTTACCTATTGAAGATGCCCATAGAATGTACTTCCTCAATGCACTGATAACATTTTACCCAGCCCTGGGAATATGCACTTCTTTGTGTCACAACTCTGTACAATGCATGTCTGAACACTGTAACATTATCATTGCATGCTGGAAGCAATGCCTTATGGGCCACGTAGTCTTGAGAAATCGAGATTGCATCACATCAAGCAGCAGGGAAAGAGATGCAAGGCACACTGGGAATCCAGGAGGATGTTCAAAGTGATGGGCAGACAGAAGGCAGCACTCACTACATAAAAGGGATTTTTTTACATAAGCTTTGATTTCATTATAAAAAGAACTCTAGTTTGTATTCCTATTACAATGCTGATGTTATAACAGGATAATACACTATCACTTTATAACTCCTTTAACACAGTAAGGAGACTGTTCACTGTGAAAAATGAATGTTTACTGAGCTTTGTAAATAAAATGAAGCTGTGTTTACTTTAATCAATTAAACATGTGTTAGAAAAAATACTGTTTTCTCAATTTTTCTTGAATATGATTGAATATTCAAAGTAAACACAGGTTCACTTTATGAACAATCATTCACTTTTAAAAGTGAAAATACACTTTTTAAAGGGCATGTTCACACCAGTAGCCACAGTCTACCACAGTACAGTCTACTAATTTACTAATATGATGGTGTGTGTTGTGAAGGGAGCGGTGCCTGCATTGCTATAATGCATCACACTGTTTACTTTTTTCAACTTTATTGAAATGTCACAAAATTACATTTCATTCAACCTTATTCACCACAGTGGCTTATGATGTGGTGTGCTGCATTGCAGGACACTGCTTTCAAAAACTGTGTGGCCTAAACTCCCAGGACTCAAGCCAAAGTGCCTCTCTATGCATTGGGGAAGGCTACAAAGGGTGTAAATGGGTGCTGAAAGGTGAACTTTAGTAAGCCAACCCCAATCTCATGCAGCTGGATCTATCTATAGCATGAGTTGTAAATGTCACGTAGTAGATGCATAGATTTCTTAATTAAAAAGACCATTTTCAGCTAAATTTATGTTATGTTCTAAGTAAGGTGCTCTTGAAGAGGCGGAAGTAAAGCCACATTGAATACAACCAGCTTCATGACATGAACCCTATATCTTAATCATAAATAGAGATTATTTCTCATTAAATGGATCATAAAACACAATTTGAGTGATTTCCAGCCTATTTGCCTTTATAAATCTGCTGTAATTGGAAATGGTTTTCCTGCATACTATAAAAGAAAATGTTATAAGTGAAAAAGAGAAACTATGATAAAGATAGCTAATTAAAATTCGTATTCAATAAGATAATGCAAAATGCATTGATGCTCTGCAGAGTGCAGAAACCAACTTGGGCCAATCAGATTTACATTTATTATTGTCAGATCTGTAAAAGGTGTATTTAGGTGCTACGAATCATGTACTTTGCCCATTTCTATTAAGGGTTCATGTTCATAAACACGTGTTGCAGTGCAAATTCAGGCGTATTTTCATACAGTGTAAAATATTTTTGTATTTCCAGGTGCCTGGGTGGAGCAGCATCTGTGATTTTAAGTCCATGACAATCTATGGCCAAAAAATCCTGTACTCAGGTATTCACCTGCACCAGGGTAGGTTTCACGTCCTTTGCTATGGACTGAAACACATTTTAAGCTGTATGAAAATAAGCCTGTATTTGCTGTGCAATATACACTTATAGTAAAGTTACTTATTTATAAAAAAAAAAGAAATAATTGAACTCTAAATAGAATCAGCGCCTCAGAATATAGATTTTTCAGACCTGCTTTGCAAAAAATTATATTATGGTGACAAGAGGCAGCGCCGCAACTTGATTTTTATTTTCCTTTATCAATTTAAATGCCTTTGTAAGGACCAGTTATTTGTATAGTTGTGTTCTGCTGTAACTATTCATGCAAGCAAGGTGTACAAAATTGTCTATAAAAGAGTGGCTAATGTGAAGAATAAGAAGGGGCTAGAAAAAAATGCATAGAAATCAGAGAGCAACACTTATCATTGCATTTCATTGTTCTAAAATCACAGGCTTAGTACAGTTGGCCTCTCACAAAATACATGTTACAAGATATGAAACTCAAGAGTGTGCCTTGTTTACTAGAGATGTGCATTTGCTTTCGGATTAACCTGCAAATCAACTAAATTTAGTTGATTCGTCGGTTTGTCTGAATCCATAATAACAAATATATTATATGCCAGAACATACAAAAACTATATTCAGGCATATATAAATTTGTTTGCAGAATGCGCATGTGCACCGACATCTTGGAGGCGGAGCGTATAATGTCTTATGATGCTGCGCATGCACGGCGTCGGGTAATGTCATATGCACTGTTTGGGAGTATCCAGCTTGGTCTATACCAAGATATACACCAAGATGGTGGCACCCAAACAGGCGTATGATGTCTCCTGATGCTGTGAATGCATGGCTTCGTGTGACATCATGTGCTCCACCTCCAAGATGGCGGCATACATGCGCAAAATGCAGATATGGCCACCGTGTGTTCTGCAGTTTCAATATGTGGTTTCGGATTCAGAGGCTCATTGCCTCAGAATCTGAAACAGCATAAAAATTTACTTAATTTGATGAAACAAATGAAAATGTTTTTAGTTGACATTTGTTTTGTCCAAAACAAATTTTTATTCCGGGCACATGTCTAATGTTTACTGTACATGGAACACCTTTTTTTATAAAGGAAAACTAAATGCTAATACCAAATGGAACATAGTTTCACAAAAAAAAATACAGTAATTATTGAAGAGGAACTTTGGCCATATCTTCAAAATAAAAACAAACGCAACTTTAGAAATGTTTAGTAATGACAATCTACAAACAAATATGTATTAATAATTGCCGGCTTTTTATTCCTCACATACCTTATTTTTCATTTCCTCCCCAATTCTTCTCACAGTGGCCATTTTTAATAAGGGCAGATCAATATATCTTCCTTTACTTCCTGTAACTCTGGCACATGTGACAATCTCAGGGGTGCAAACCAAAACAAATAGCATCACTGTGGGCTCAATTCACTAAGAGCTAAATTATTACCTCATGAAATCTTGAGGTAAGATAACTTATGAGTTATTTAACTCTTGAGTGAACAATTTGTTAAAATCTAGGACCTATTTATCAAATGAGATATTTCTTAAACATATGTGGTTTTTATCTCAAATTTTAGGCTTTTATTTTTTCACTTTTCTATGGTTGTTCCCAGTGAAAAAATGGCATATGGGTGCAATCATTTACAACCATAAAATTAAAAACCATCCAAGGTGTAAAAAACGCTTTTTTTTTCTCCCATTCCTGCCTTCAGGATGACGTTCTTCTCTGTATCCTCCTTTGGATGAACTTATATTCAACTTAAAATAGGAGATTATGAATAGTGATGGGCTGAACACACCTGAGTTTGGATCAAGTTTGGACTTTAGAACATCGAAAAAGAACGAACTTGAACTTCAAACTCAATGAAAGTCTATGGGACCAAACACAGAAAATCAAATGTCCCCATTTTGAAGATGTATATGCATGTTATTGGCCATAAAAAGGGTATGAGAATTTGGGTACTACCCAGGAGGACATGTATCAATGCAAAAAACACTTTACAAAAATACAGTTTTTAAAGGTGCATTGATTTTAACATTGCTTGAAGTGAAACAATAAAAATTTAATATTCCTTTAAATATCTTGCCTGTCTATTCCTTTGAATTGCTTGTAGAGTGGTGCATCTGTATGATTTCTAGAACCTGCTGCGGCATTTAAATAAAAAGAAAAAAAGCGTTGGGCTCCCCCCAAAATCATATCAGACCCTTAAGGTCTGGTAGGATGTTTAAAGAGGAACCACTCCCCCAAAAATGAGGGGGGAAACATGGGGTCCCCCTAAAATTCATAACCAGACCCTTGATATGAGCACAGGCCTGGCAGGGCAAGAAGGGGGGGGGGGCGAGCAAGCAACCCCTCTGTGCCATACCAGGCCACATACCCTAAACACTGAGAGGGTGCTTTTCCAGGGTTGCCCCTAGAAAAGCACCTTGTACCCACACCGATGGGGACAAGGGCCTCTTCACCACAAGTCCCGGGAGCATTGGTTGTGGGGGTGCAGGCAGAGGGGCTTATTCACATCGGGGTACCCCTTTAAATGAAATGCAGATGCGGCCCCACCTTGTGAATGAGTAGGGGGTACTTATACCCCTGCCCATTCACTAAAGGTTTACATTCAAATGGTAAAAAAGGTGCCACACTTTAAAAATCCTTTAATTGAAAAAAAAATGGATCCACCGTCGAAGACGACGACTCGATTAAATAAAAAAAAAAATTAAAAATAAATAGAAATAATTTGAAAAAACGACACCTGCTGACCCGTCTGCTCATAACAAACTCCCACCACAGAATGGAATTATGACAGATGCTGGCAAAATATAAACAATTGGGCGGAGCTAGCGGTGAAATCACATTTACCTTTGTCCGGCACCAGACAGGAATTAGATGGGAGTCATGATTGGGCAAGGTCATCATTACTTTGCCCAATCAGGGCTTCACAAGGCACTGTGCAGTGCGCCATGATAGTTTGTGTGCTTGCTGAACACACAAACTACCGATGTTCGAGTTGAACATTTGTTGGACTCGAACATCGAGACCATCCTTAATTATGTAGAAAGTATCTTGTTGCACTCCTTACTGGAGATCCAATGTAATGGGAAGGCTGCTCGTAATGACTGCAGATGGCACCGCTGTATGCATAAGATAAATGTGAAAGATGTCACCAGCACACCGAAGATCCTTTTGGAATCACCAAATGCTCATTTTATTGAGTCCCTTCATCAGGCTTCAGCAATGACAAATGCTGAAGTCCTGTGAGGTCCCGAAAGTACTTGTATCCATTCTGACAACTTGTTCAATAAAATGAGCATTTGGTGATTCCAGAAGGATCTTCGGTGTGCTGGTGACATCTTTCACATTCATCCCTAATTATGAATACTTTAACATTGCCACATGCTGACAGGCTGCAGATACTGACTGCCACAGCCATGTGCTAATTACCTCATACTTATTTTTTAGTGCATTGACTTTAATGTATTTCATATGAGATTTAGCTAATTTTTTTAGTTTTTACTTTATCTGATATGTTTTTTTCTTTATCTTATGTGAAATTTCGCAAAAAAACGTCACATGACTATTTTTATCTCATGAGATTACCTTTAGTGAACTGACGAGATCAAAAGATATTTTCTGTACTCAATGAAAATCTTCTTAGTCTGAAAAATAAAAACTAATGCAGTCACCACATCCAAAGACTGGTAAGCACTACTATCTACTAAATGTTTATTTTTGTGGTTAATTATTCTTTAACGACTACATACATTGCTGGTATTAAGATGTATCCTTGGTGCTTTTTGGAAAGCTGTCATCAGCCTCCATGTAGTTAAAATATAGGTCTTGTATGTACAGACTTCCTGAATTTTGTGGCTATGTACAAGTCAATGTTCATGATTCTATAAAATGATCATATCTTTTTGGGGGGCATCTACTGGGGTAACAGGTCTACTTATTTACAGGTTTTGACCACCAACTCCATCACATCTTCATGGTCTCTATGGAATTAATTATCTTTGCATTTACTTTGAACTTATTAGCCACTTACCTTCCCCTGTTGTCAGTTGTCATGGAGTGAAGCTACTGAGCATGGTTCACGGATTCACTGTAAGCTAATGCATAAAAGCAGTTAGATGTTGCCATGAGGACTATAGTCACCTGTGTGTTGAATTTGTTTGGCCATGCAGACACTAATAATGTACAGTTGTACACAGAAAGAAAACCAAGCAAAGAAATACTATTTTTAAATATTTTTATGTGTGCTTAAGTATAATATTTCTGTTAAACAACATGATGATGGCGGTAAAAAAAACACGTTATATATACTGTATATGTATTTCAGGTACACCACCACTTAGCTGGTGTATATGTATGCTGGTGTATGTTTCCATAATGGAGCAGGTACTGTTTAGCAAACCCCTTTTGTTGGTAAATTGCTGAATGTAGAGTAACATGTATCTCACAACGTGGTTTAGTGGATCCTGTGTGAATGTGCTTGGGTTGTTCTACGTGGTTTGGGAATGTGAATATCCTTTATTAAAACATCATGCCCACTAAGTTATTGCTCTGCTAATTGTTAGCTTCACAGAAAACTACCTGCTATGAGACAGGCTTGGAATGTGTCACTTTCCACACTCAGTGTTGTATTTATGTATTTGGCTGCCCTAGGCAAGCCAAGCTCCGGCCGCCCTCGGCACCTTACTAGCACCCCCCCCTCCCTAGTCGCAGGCAGAGATTACAAGCCCGCCCAGCCCAGCGACACCCCCCCGAGAGGATTACTTGAACGGACGGGAGCCGGACAGCGCAGCCGAGGCTTGCCTGCTCGTGGAGGGCGGCTTGACTGCTTAATGGGATTGTGACGCGAGAACGAAAAGCAGCCGGCGGCCACTTAATCGATCTCACTGCTTCCTGGGTCACAGCGGCTCTGACCCAGGAAGCAGTGAGATCGAGTAAGTGGCCGCCGGCTGCTTTTCGTTTTCTGAGTCACGATCCCATCCGTCGGCTGCGCTGTCCGGCTCCATCCATCCTCCCACCCTCTTCACAAGCAGGCAAGCCGCACTCCACTCCTATACACAGACGGGCTCCAGCTCTCCCCTCCTCTTCACAACATAGGCGTTTGACTACGGCCGCCCCCCAGGAAGGTGCCGCCCTAGGCAAACGCCTACTTTGCCTTGCGGTAAATACGCCCCTGTCCACACTGCAAGAGGCTTTAATGACATCAAGGCAGGAGGGAAAATGGAAACCTGAGTGTACATAAAAAAATTCAAGCTTCGATGGACATGCTTTTTCTTGAGAAGGATATCCATGTCTTTATAACCTGGTACATCCGGTATGAAAACAAAAAAAGCTTTCTTCCTAATGTTATAAGCAATACAAGCACTATGATCCAGTTTTTCCACATTTTTCCCCTCTTTGCTTATTTCACATATCTATAGGCCTATAGTTCTTTCTTACCTCACATATAAAAACAAGATTTTTCATGGATTTCGCTGGATACCAGAACACACTTAAGAATGATAAACTACCTCTGGGATTTTGGGGATGAGCTTGAGCTGATGTAGATGGATTTGCCATAGTGGATAGTTGTATCCAGGGAACAACATAAATTTTACTTTGAGGAGTTTAAAATTATAGAAGCTAGTTATGTTTAGTGTTGCTGCATCACATTGGCTTTGTTTTGGGTGTAGGATGGGTGTAGAGACATAGGCATTGATTACTAAAAGCAAATAGTCTGTTTACTTTGCAAGGGAAATATCACTTTGCAAGGTATTTTTTCCCCTACCTTAGTGAATGTGGGGACAATTTACATAACTGGATGGCGGAAGTCAGCAAAGCTTCACCTCATTCAGTAAGTTATAGGAACATTCGCTTGCAAAGTGAACAGCCTATTTGCCTTTAGTAAATCAGCATCCATTGTGTAAAATATATTAAAACACACGCACAAACACACAAACACTTGCCTTAAAGTGACACAAAACTCAGGAGTTAAATCTTAAAAAGGTATCCAAATACCTTAACCATTAACTAAAATGTACCTTGTTTGTGTATCACTCAGCTTTAGATCATCAAATCATCTCTGAATTCGTACTGACCCTGACCTTCCTTCCTGAGGGTGGCTACTTTTATTCCCCATGGTCCCTGTGTGTGTTGTAAAGTAGCTAGTCACTCCCGTGATAAACTACAATCTCAATAAAAATTAGTAAACTACATTTGAGGTTGTAGTCCATAACAGAAGTGATCTTGGAGTGGCGGCTACTTTACAACAAACACAGGGACCATGAGGAACATAAATAGCCACCCTCCATAAGGAAGTACAGTGTCAGCACAAATTCAGAGATGATTTGAGGATCTACAGCTGGGTGATACACAAATACAAAAGATACAGTTTTGTTAATAGTTGAATGCATTTTTAAGATTTAACTCCTGAGTTTAATGTCAAGTTAAAGTCTGATGGATATCGTACAGATTAAAAACCTAATATATGTTAACTGTTATGCAGTCCTTGAAAGCAAGCATATCCAGTGTTAAAACACATGTGGTGTTTGTTTTAGGAATTTGGGTATCAGATTTCAAAATTCCAGGGCTTTATTTTCATTCACATTGCTGTACTGTCTGCCATGTTACCCCCAAATTAAATGTCTAAATATGATCTATAGTGACCATACATGAATTGTCAAAAGGCAACAGTTACAAATAATTTCATGATTCCTGACAACAGCAGATTAACAAATTAAAAACAAACTCATTTCACATTCCTGTCACAGCACATTAAGACAGAGGCTCACCTAAATCCTTTAAATCATGTATTGATATAAGAAATAAAAGATATTTGGATGCAATTTTGTGTTGCCCTGGATTCACAGGAGAACACTGTAAAGAGCATCGCTATGTCGTTATGCTGTGTGACTCTCTGCAGCATTCAGGATCCGCCAGAGGAAGAAAGAGGTGAGAGGGCTCTAACTGGGTAGAGACCATCTTTGTACAAACCTCTCAAATACAATAAAATATTTACTTTCCTAAACAATGTTCTTACATGTCAAATAGCTCATATTCTATAAACATAAGAAGGTGAAGAGCAGCTTACAGTCCTTCTATTCCTGCCTGCTGCTATTTCCCATCCATTCAGCTGGCTGGAGCCACATTTTTCATATGGACCGGAGAGCCTGCAGTCTCTCAACGGCCTTTTTTTCACATGTCCAATTAAGTTTTGTTTTGAACAAAATTCAGAAAGATCCAAATTTTCATTAAAGGAACATTGAAATTAATTTGCATTCGAATGTGTTTGAATTCAGAAATTCGGATGCATCCAAATATCCAAATTTAACAGAATTCATACAATTATTCATTCTGAACGAATCAAAATGTACTTGTCTACACAGCAGTGCTGATCTCTACACTCCTGTTATGCAATGCCAGCACCTTACACACATTCTCCTGTACACAGACTGGAACTCCACACACCTTCTGTCTTTCTGTGACCCACCACCCTAACTGTCACTCTCGATATTATATACAGAGAGCAGTCCTCTACAGTCACAGAGTGGTGAAAAAGTTTACCTCAGCTGAAAGCTGCATAGGCTGGAAACTGGTTGCTAAGCAACCAATCTTGCAAGTCTCTTCTGCCCTACCACCAAACAAACAATAAGAAAGAGCATAAATTGCACTATCATAACAGTTAAAACAATTAATAAATATTTAAATAAATAACTTTTGCAAATATATAAACAGATAAACAATCTGCAGCACACACCAAATAGAACATATATTAATGACAGGGTGAATGGCCCCAATTTTGTCACCATGCCGGACCAGAGATACTCAGTATGTAAACATTTGGGATGGGGGGCTGGGGGTGGAGGTCAGGGAGGTAAGACCCATAATTGGGCTTTAATTCACTACTTTCTGCTAGTTAGAGAGACTCGAAATGTATGTGAGTACCCTAGCCTTTTAGCGATTGGCTTGTGCATCCCTGGTATAAAGCTATATTTTCTAGAAACATCATGGTCAAAATAAAGCATATATTTAATTAAAACATAGGTATTATATTTACACTACAAGAACATTTCCTTTGGTGCATATTTCTGTTTCCACATATCCATTTCCCAGTGGGGAAGAGAGACTTCAGCTATTGCTACCGTTAACTGCTGTGTTTTTCCATTATTTAATAATCCCGAAATAAAGGTTATTAAAATCATTTCTGGTTCTCAAAAATCAAATAACTGTGTTCTGCTCTTAGGATGATTCTCATGAACACAGAAGGTCATGTTGCAATACACTGCAGTATGACTTCATGAATAATTTCAGATGTAATTGCACATTAATCTTGGAATTAAGATTGAATCTAGGGGGACACATATCTGTAAATAGCAGTTTGCTTTATTTCAGATACAGAGATGCAGTGATGTTTTAATAATTAAGGAACCTATTCACTTGTATGTTATTCTATTGCTTCAGCAAGATTCCTTAAAGACTGGTTCCAGTACAAGTTACAAAAGAGTGATATTCATTGTTGTCTCTAAATACCTGCAAGTGCACTTCATGTTGTATAAATAATATTCATGGTTGCTTAATATTCCTAAGGATGTTTGGAAAAAAAAACTACTTTTTTCCTACAGAAAAGTAATTTGTTGACAATGAAATTAATTTCACAATGTGTGAAAAGTAATTTGCCTTTCAATATTAAGGTTGACATCCACAGGGGTGTCTGATCATTCCAGGGATTGACTATTTAATGTTTCTTAGTGAAGCGCCTCATTACGGCCCATAAAGTCAGGCTGTTCTCTCATATCTCAGTCAGTATTAACAGTGAATGGGCCACCAGCAATCTCTGGCTACTACAAGCTAAACTTTTTAAACAAAATATTTGCATTATGTAATGTTCTTTTTAAATGTATGACCAACATCAAGGGCTTCATTTATTGATATGACAGGTGGTTGCCATTCACACTGATCTAGTACCCCTAGATGGCGCTGATGAGTATGGAAATTCCTATCCTCTTCAGTGCCACCTAAGGGCACTAGTGCCACCTGAACAGCATCCACCTGGCTATATACTGAGCAGAACTTTAAAAAATGAATCCCCAAGTGTGACATTGACAAGTGGTAAAGATTGGATGCACATGCAAGATCATATCACTAAAAACTATTTTTTTTACACAACTGGTGCATGAAATTATACAACTGGCCAAGTAACAAACTGGGAATTATGTTCATCATATGGGTTTAAACTCTGCTGACATGCTTGGTAAAAGTAAACTATAAAGATTTAACTGTAATGAAAAAATGCAACCTTGCTGACTTGCTGGCTGTTTTCCTGTAAACAATCAGACAGGGGCAATTGTTGTTACCATAATAATTGCACAAACCAGCCAAAGTCATCTTATATCTATGCATACCTATAGGCTCCATATTAATGATGTTATTATTCAACAGTCATTGGTAGGAGATGATTGGCATAGTATACAATACTTATCTAGTCATTTTCGCAATGAAGAGTACTTGTAGGTATTTGTAAACATAATTAATGCCAGCATTTAAGATCTCATATTGTAACTAATTGCTAAGTCTTCCTGCTGAGCAATAGAAGAGAGTACAAGTGAATAAGTAAATAGGCTCTTTAGTTATCAAGACATCATTGCATCTATATCCTTAATTAATGGTTTGTCCGCCCATCAAGCCGATTTAGGTAATTAGCTACGTAAAGTTTTTGAATCATAACAAAACTGCATCATACAAAACAAAGCAATGAAAAAAAAAAGAAATTAAATCCGTCCTTGTCCTTCCATCCTACCAGTTGCTGGTCCTAAATCAGCCTGTTTGTACATCCTGCTTGCTTTTTGAATTATTTGCCCTATTAAATGAACAAGCAATTCTGTCAAAATTAACAACGTCAACTTGAAACAGAATCCAAACCAGACTTCTCCCCATCACATGGATGTTGGCTGCTTGCACTGACTGTATTTAATTAACATGAAATTTAGAAATGTGATCATTTCCCTTGATCACTCTCATGTGAAGTCAACAGACACAGATTATGGCTTAGACTTCTGACAAAGATTCATAAACCAAACTGACAATGTTGTCATCAACACCCATACTGTCTGCCCCACATACTTAAACTTTACACCAAAAATTGCTGATTCCTAAGCTTTACTAAGTTATCAATTGTTATGAAAACGTAAGAAACTGCTCCCAATTTCAAAAAAGAAATAAAAATCAGACTATCAAATAATGGATGCCACAAGAAGTACAGCTTTATTGTCCACACTCCATCCAAGTATACAGCCCTTGATTAGGTGCAGCTTGAACTGCTTAAATTATTGTATCACCATACAGTAGGTAAAGGAGGTAAAGAGGTTGAGTCACCTGATATAGTCCCACAACCGGTATGCCAGGGCTGAGTGGGTTTCATTCATCTATGATGATGACTAGGTATTTATGAGAACTTGTATATCCAACTATACAAATACATTTGTCAACCTAAAAAGCAGCCAGATAGCATTAGTAGTAGTAATTCAAATTTACTGGCTCAAAACCACTAAGCTTACATTTCTTTGCCTACACCATATTTGTCAGGTGCCCTTACATCAGGGATGCACCACTGTGTATAGTTCATATTCAGTCTGATATCTAGCACCATGCTGCAGAGTGATATATATTTAAATACTAATTTTATATCATGGGAGTGAAACTCCATCTTACCACTCCTCCCTGGTAAACACTGCTGCTTAAAAGAAATCCATCCTGAATGCATGCTTCTTCTCTACTTGTATGTTACAGTATATTGCAAAACAAAATAAAAAACTTTCTTGATTGAGAAAAAAAGAAATCCATCCTCTCATTTTCAAACACAGTGGGCACAGCACTAGTCCAAGAATTGCAGCGGCCACCTATGTGACCTCTGGCTTATAAACAATGCTGACAGGACACCACTTCAGTTGCTATGGCAGCCATCCACATGGTGTGCCACTTCAGCATCTGCATTTACTGCCACCATGGATGATTGTTTACCGGAGACAGATTCCTCAAAATGGGAATTGTCTTCAGAAACTGGGGAGCTCTGGTCATCCTAATTTTCCTATTTATGGTCTACAAGTAACTGCTGATGCAATGTGATGTACTATGCATTTAAAAAAAACTGATATGCAACATTTTTTTTTTAAATGTTCACAACCTTACACGAAACTAAATATGTATAGAGTACATTATACAGGTTTTATGTTCTAAGACAGTTCTAAGACACACCACATGCTACTATCATAGAAATAAATACAAACAAATCCTGGTCTAACAATTTGCAGTCTTACATTTATATTTTTATAGCTCCATGATGTGTTACTGAACAGCACAAAATACAGTACAGTACAAGTGCAATACAGTCTTTCTTGTGTGGTGTTGCTATAGCAGTCTGTGCATGCAATTTCACTTCAGAAATGTCCAAGATCTGGCAAGAAACATATACCATGTACTTGGAGCATCTTTAAAGTCATAAGAAACATTAGCTGGATTTCTACTGTATTTTCCAACATAGTGAAACAAAATGCATTGTATATAGAAAAAAATATTGCACATAGTTTCCTAATATTCATAACACTTGTAGGTACTGTTGCAGAGATTCTGGCACACACCTTCCCCTTGTCTCTCTACCAACCTGAACAGCCACTGTAGATTCAAGAAAAAACCCTTTTTTGACACCCTGACCTGCCTTACATAATTTAGCATATCATTAGTTGTGAATAAGAGATCCAAGTGCTGTCACATGAGAGCTTGCATGTCTTGTGTACCATTTGAATTTTAGAAATGTTTTATTGTAGATGAATATTCAGATGCTTGGTGAAGTGAAGGAGAACAGGATACCTTTTGGTTCCTACTTTGCAGCCCTTGTGTTAGATTATTTAGTGCTCAAAGTCCCTTTAAGCTACCCACAGACATGAGATGACAGTTGCCAAACTTGGCTGTTTTCTGTTGGATCAGGTAAGAATGTCATGTCCATGAGTTGCTTGTGAGACTGGGGACCAATCACTCACAGAGAAAAGAATGAGGTTAAAGATCTGAGCTGAATGTTTGTATTTGTAAGTTTTGCTCAGTTCTGGCCCAGTTGTCTTGCACAATGCCATCCAATGAAGGGATTTTGGGATCCCTACTGGTTACTACCCTCTTGGACTGAGTCTCAGGACTGAGATTTGTTGCTCAGTCCTGGCTCTTTAGGGGATGCACACTCACACTGCCCATAGAGGTCTGTGGGTACATTTACAGGGTTATTTTGTACCAATGGAATTAAAAGTCTCAAATCAGGAGATGTAAAAATATTTTACACCTTGTGGTACATTCAAATATTAGGTGCCCAATATCCATAAACTGCACTTTCAATTTGTTTGGGTTGTCTGCAGCAAAACCCAAAATAGTCCCTTCTAAGACGCTATCATATCCATAAAATTTGGCCAGTAGGGTGTAAGGTGCCATGATTTACACCCTATGCATGATTGTAGGGTTTGAGAAAGAAAGTCTAATTATGTCACAGTTTCTTTAGCAACTAGAGTTTATTTATGTGTCAGTCTGTGGGTACTGTTTGTTTAAATGCACTGCTGTTCCAGGTTTTACTAAGGAGGTTTATACCCATAAGGATAATTTAGTAGAATTAAAACAACAAAAATAAATTCTTCAAAATAGACAGGAAAAAAATATAGATAGGATTTGGTCCTAATAGCATGTGTATTGTATGGCATACGTTTTCCTATCTCCTGGACATAACATGGACATAACATATTTTATATTTTCCCTTGAATAATTTTAGTTCTAGTGGAATAAAAATCTTCTACTATATAGAGATACGATGGTTCCCATAATCAAACATCGACAGAACTGCAGTCTTATTTTTCCAATGTAATATTTCAGAAACTCCAGAAATAAATAAGGAATAAATAAGAGACAAATTGCATTCTAATATATAATTTCCTTACACTTACTGTGCGTGGTTGACTAGAAGAGTAATAAAGTACAACAAACAGGAGAAAAAACACCAGCCTTTTCTGTGCAGTGTGCATTGAGGCTGCAAAAACAGAAATAGGTTTTTCATTCCTTGTGGGGATTAGCTTCTGTTTTACTATGCAGCATGTTCTAAAAGCAGCCGCTGCACTTCTCCCTGCAGCATCACCAACATGTAACATGAACAGCTACTGGTTTCATCCTGACTGCTGATTTCCACTCCAATATTCCCAGGCAGTTTATTTATCTGCTGATTTATGTATTTACTTGTATAGTGATTATTTTTATGACTTGGCCATATGTTGATACATATAAATGTATTTCTTTCTACTATCATTTTTTAAAATCCCTTTAAAGCACAATTGCTGCATCACAAGGCAGAGGCTGTATCACAAGGCATTTTATAAAATCTTTTAGAGACTCTATCGGCTAGTTCTCCAGTGTAACTTGTGTCTCCATTGCCTATCACAATGCCTTAGAGATGTCATTTTTTTACAACTGGATTCCCTAATTACTACCTAATTGTATAATGTAAACAATGCAACAGAGAAGACTAAGGGGTCTATTCACGAAGCAGCCGAAGGATCTAGCCGTAGCTTCGGCCGATCCTTCAGCTAGCTTCGGCCCCAGGACCCCTTCAGTTCAGTAGTACTGAAGGGCTGCTGTATGGGCTATTCAATATAGCCCGTACAGCTCCTGAACGTGGCCGAGCGGATAAGGAAAAAGCAATATTTCTCTCCTGGGCGGCCGGGAGACTCCCAGAGCGCCCGGGAGAGTTTTTTACTTTTTTTTACAGCAGCAGAACTGCCGGCCAATAGAAAATGGTTGGGCGGAGCTAGCTGTTATTGCTAGCTCCGCCCCAATCGTTTTCTATTTATTTTGTACTTTTTAAACTATTTTTCAGTTCTGCTCGGTCCCTCTGAGGGGCCGAGCAGAACGGCCGAGCCAAATGCCGCTCAGCAGCATTCGACTATTCACTCACTACCCCTAAAACTGTTGGCTTTGTAATGGCAATTGCAGATGGGTAGAAACAGGAATTTGAATTGAAATTCCCAAGAGATAAAACAATGTCCAATAGTTATATTAAAGCAATTAACATTAAACCCCAGAAAGTGAGAACAAACATTTGCTCATTTCCTAGGTTTGTGAAAAATGGCAACATGACTTGATGATCTCTGTATTTCAGCCTCTGTTGACTTCAGTTGTGTTCTGTTCCATTGCTTTTTTAATTTTTTTAACTTTTGCCAATCTTTATTTTAATTAACATGTCCTAAGTGGACAGACTTCTGTGTATTTTTTTTTTTATATTACTTTTGTTTTAAGCTGTATTGCTTCATCTTCCTTTACAATTTTTGCACATCTGGATCTTTCTTTCTCTATCCTAAACACCTGGCTTTTTTTAAAATAAAATAGTTATTTTTGCCTTTTATTAACCTTTTTTGCACCTCAATGCTGCTGATCTCCGGCAACCGTCTTGCAGCCACTTGTGTTCTAGTTTAAAGGATTGGGTTAAGGGCAACAATGCAAGCTTTTGAAATAACATTAGGTTTCTGTGTTGGGTATTATAGAATTCTGAAAATGATTCTGAACACCCTAGAACAACAAAGAGAAACAATGATATACAAAAATGTTCTGCCTTGACACACATGATGTTGTAAAATTTTTGGATATATACAACAGATGAGTAATCATAGCTTAGTGGTGTTGCTGGGGTAATTAACACATGGCATATGAATGAAAAGTAGGAATGTTCAGAATCCAGTTCAGATACCAGTGCTGATACTTTTCTCATGTCACCCTCAACGTCACATAATACGGAGGAACTTTCCTTCTGCTGAACAGTATTTTTACAAAATGTATTTTTGCATTAGTACATATTCTCTATGGCAGTGCTCAGCTCTCCATGCCCTTTTTTTTAACAATCCCTGGCCTATTAGCTTTAAAAATGCAAGAAAAGATTTTCACAATATGTCCCCAATTGACTTCAGTAGGGTTTGGATTAGTTTGTAATTTCCAAAATGTATAATGAGTTTGATGAATGGCCTGCAAATCAAACCCAGGCCAATTCTCTCATCCCTAATCCTTTCATTTCACAATAGTCATTGCTACTTATGTGTGTCAAGGAAAAAACAATGGTCATATCTGGGGATGCACTGATACCGATACTAGTATCGGTATCGGTGCCAATGCAGAGTATTTGGGCGAGTACTAATAGTTGCCCAAATGCTCCGATGCCTAGCGCGATACTTCCGGTATCAGGAAGCTGGGCAGCGTGTAATGACGTGCTGCCAGGCTTCCTGATTGGTTGGAAGCTGGCCAATCAGGAAGCCCGGCACCGTGTAATGATGCGGTGCCCGGCTTTCTGATTGGTCTGGAAGTTCGCTTCAAGCTAACTCGTCACCTCTTGAGGTGAGGTGGTGATTCATTACAGGCCGCCTGGCTTCCTGAATGGGACTTCCGGTACTCAATATTCGGTATCAGTGAGTACCGAAAAAAATATCGGTACTCGTACTCGATACCAAAATATCGGTATCGGTGCATCCCTGGTCATGTCTCATTGTTTCTCCATGATGCTCTATGTAAAATATGTTGTTTTCAGAACCATTTTCAGAATTGTGTAGTGCTGAAGAAAACTAACTGTTGTTTTGAAAGTTTTTATCTTTAATTACTTAGGTTAGGCAATAAAGTGTATCACTTAAACTTCAAATTTGTCTTATGGTAATTAATTAAATGTTAACTTTTTTATTAAATGTTAAAATTATCTGGAAAGGATAAGAAACCACTGTCAACATCTTGTTTCAGTAAAAATGGAAGTGATTTCTTTTTGGCTGGAAACTACTGTCATAGAAATTAAAACTGCAACCAAGCTGTGCAAGGGAAATCCCAAGCTTCAGTGATAAGAAGGTCACCTGCAATGACAAACACATGCTGGGCTGTAAATCTAAGGAGAGTTTCGTGCACAGCGCTAGTGAGGAGATAGAAATTGCACAAGAACTGAAATAAAGAATTGATGAAGCATTTCTTGGCATTAATTGTCTGTGATGTTGGGCACATTTTAGTCATTTAGGAAACAAATAGCTTGTGTTATTTCATTCTTTCCAGTATCAATACTTTCAAATAAAATTAATACACTTGAATTATCCATATTAGTAAAATGTATTCAGTTATAATTAGTTCCACAGACCTAAAGCTGAAATTTGGGCACATATGAAATATTAATGAAATAAATAAATAATTATACTTTGGGCAGTTTAACTAAAGAGGATCTCCCAGCAGTAGGTAAAAATAAAAAAGCAACTATGGCTTCTATACTCACCCTATCTCTGGTGCTGTCCCCAACAGACTCAAAAGTTTCACTCCAAGCTTCTGCTCCTCTTCCAGGCTGAATGACCCCAGTGTGAATTCAACCCAATTTCTGTGAGTCTAAGGTGTCAAGACTTTGCCCCTCCATCCCTAGCTCACACAAGCAATGCTACAGAGAGTGGTGCCATGTCATTATGTGGCACTGCTCTCTGCAGCATATTTGATTTCTCCACTGCTGGAGGAAAAAGGGTGCACAAAGGACAGATGACATCAATGAACTTGCTGAAGACACCTAGATAAAGGGTATGCATATTGTTTTTTTTTTTTTCAAAGGTACCAGCTGCACCAAGGAGGTAGGAAGTCAGCAGGAGGAGAGGAACCGAGTTTGGAGTTGTGCTCTAAAGTAGGGATGGTCCGCCGGTTCAATTCGAACATGAGTTCAAATCGAACATCGGCTATTCGAGTGTTTGCCGAATGCCGAACTATATGGAATGTTTGCGGTATGTTTGACCGTGCAACGTCCCATACGGCAAAGAGCCCTCTGAAGCTCCAATTGGTGAAAGACTTGCACCTGACCACAGCGGGAGTCGGTGGGGAGCGGATGGGACGGTGGCCGGCGTTTAGAAAAAATGATTTCTATTTATTTTTTATTGTATTATTTTTTATTTCGTCATCGTCGTTGTGGACAGCGCTGGATGCCGTGATTGACGTTGTATTACGTCGGTGGATCCATTTTTTTAAAAATAAAATACTTGTCAAAAACATTTCTTTTGTTTTTTTTCCAAATAAAGAATTTTCTCAAAAGTCTGGACTTTTTAATAACTATTTTATCTAACCCTTTTAGTGAATGGGTAGGGGAACAAGTACCCCTTGCTTATTCACAAGGGACTGGGGCAGCATTTTGTTGCCCCTTAATTAAAGGGGTACCCCGCTACAAATAAGCCCTCTTTAAGAGCCCGCAGACCCCCACAACCACCGGGTCAGGGTTGTGGGGACGAGGTCCTTCTCTCCATCGGCACAGGGACCCTGAAAAAGCACCATCCCAGTGCCGAGGGCATGTGGCCTAGTATGGGAAGAAGGGGCGCTCGCTCATCTCCCCCTTTCTTGCCTTGCCAGGCCTGTGCTCGGATCAAGGATCTAGTACGTAATTTTAGTGGGACCACGCTTTTCCCCCCCAAAATATTGGGGGTGGGGTTCCTCCTTAAAATTCTTACCAGACCTTAACGGCCTGTTATGACTTTGAGGGGTAACCACACACACTTTTTTTTAACTTTTTTTTGTACACAGGGTCCTACCTAAATATTCCTACCAGACCTTAAGGGTCTGGAATTACTTTTAGAGGGAACCCTACGCTTTTTTTTTTAAATGGTCCCTCCTAACATTCCTACCAGACCTAAAGGGTCTGGTATTGTTTAGGAGGGGGAACTGCACACTTTAAGAGTAAAAAAAAAATGTAATTTTTCTAGAAATGTCAGTTTTGCTGTAGCAGGTTCTACATATCCTACAGATCCGCCACTTCACAGGCAGGTTAAGGTGACCCCCAGGCACAACATTTGAAGGAATTTTTCATTTTTATTCTTACCCTTTAGGTGATGTTAAAAACACTGCTCCTTTAAAAACATTTTTTGTTTGTTTGTTTTTTTCATTGATTCTTGTACCCCAGGGCAGTACCCGCACCCCCATACACCGTTTATGGCCAATAACTTGCATATAAGCCCTCTTAAAGGGCATGCATTAGGTTCGAGTTCGTATTCTAATTTTTTGGCCGTTCGGGTGCTCGAATATGAACCGAACACAGGGGTGTTCGGCCAAACGCTACACTAAAGCTGAACTCTAAACAGATATAAAAGACACAAATGAGTGCAGCTCAGTGTTCTTTATTACATTACGGTAAATATGTAAGTAAAAGCTTATTGGGCTATTAAATCTTATGTTATTTTTGGCTTAAATTAAATAAATGAAAAAAATTATATTTTTAGATGCAACCAGCATAAGCTTGAAATTGGTTTGGCATCAAACCCTTGTATTCCCCTGTACAGTAGATCTCAAACTAGCAAAGGGAGGGGCAGCACTATGAGGGAATCAGTTGTGCTGCATGCGTGTGGGCTGGCAAGTTACCTACTAGAAGCAGGGAGCAGAGGGAGGAGCTCAGCAGTCTGCTGTTGCCCCTTTGTTGATAAATCTCAGGCTGTTGGTAGGGAACTGACGTATCTGTACTGCTCAAATCATAGTATAGAAAGTCAGGTCACCAGCAGAATATGTCTCTGTTAGGGATGTATAAATGTCAAGACATGCTTGACAGAAATAAATATCCTTTTGGCAAGAAAACAATTCTTGTATATGTATTTTAACTGTGTTTTCAAAGGATGTAGCAATATGCAAACACATTTAGAAATGTTAGGTCACAAACATATTTCTTTTGAAACATTAGCTTTTAGGAACTGAAATTAAAATGGTTTAAAAAGAATTATCAAACAACTATAGATTTTAGGTTATTGCAATCTACTTTTATATGTGTCAGTCATATTTCAGAATTATTTGTTTTTTGACAGTCACATAGACCTGTACTTTACAGAACTGCACACATGTAGTATAGAGACTTAAGTTATTGTATACTTGCTGGAATCTGGGACACTTACTACATATCCAACCAAAGCATTAATATCCATCGAAGCCATATCTTTTTCTTAGATCATCCTTAGATCATCCTTAGATCAACATGTCCACAAATGTCTATGGAAATCTCTACCCTTGGCTGGGAAGAACATTGTATAGTATTTGGCAACTGTAACGGGTGAATAAAAGGTTTCAGTGGCTTATAGAAAGAGCCCAATACAAAAATGGCTCAGCCTTTTCAAAGAGCAGATGAGGACTTGGACCTTTTAATCATCAATGCATATAAAATAAGAAGAAATGCAAAACATTGACAAGCCTGGAGAAAAAATAGCAATACATAGGACAATATGATTAACTACACATTATTCTGTTTCAAAAGAGCAAACACAAAGTAATTCACTTACCCTACTGGGACAGGGAGAGAAGGTCAGCTGAAGCTATCATTGCATGCCAGTGATCATTATGACATCTGTTTTTGATGAATCAAGAGCTTTGTTTCTGTTAACTGAGATAATACTGTTTCACTGGCAATTCTTTATACTGTACATATAGGTGCCAGTATTCTTTTTAGGATGACTTACTTTGGACTTATATTTGGAGAGCTATCAATATATATAATTTTTCTGTCAGTGTCCATATTTTCAAATAATAGCATTTTGCCTTTTATATTTATTTTCATGCAACTGTGAGAGGTGGAAATAAAGTTACTACGTTTGCTTATAATTGTGGCATCAGATTGCTGCTGTTTCAGAAAAAATGACTTTAGCACATTTACAGTACCACTTTAAAGTAAGTGAACACTGGAAGGTAAAATAAGTAGAGTCCTTGACGAGCTCTGCAAAATAAGCTGAAACCAAATCAAAAGTGAGGCTGCAAGATTAGGTTGTGTTTGCATTGCAAAAGTGATAATATCATGGGTACCTTGATATGTTTTGTTATCCAGAGTCATCTATACTTTTTTAGATAGCCCTTATACATTAGTTATACCCTAATGAAACTTGCACATTTATATCACTCTCTACAAAGCTGGTTTCAAAGCACCATCTGTATCGACTTGCTTTTTATCACCAATTGTTTTCTGCCATCCCCAAACTGTGAAAATCCTATTTAGCACCGCACTTTGTTTAAATGCCACCTTTATCATGTGTTACATATTGTATACTGTAATATAAATGTACTATATGAAAGTATATATATATATATCTATATAGATATATATATATCCAATTATTACTGGTATAACAAAAATACTATTGCATATAAGTATATAGTGGTCAGTTTAGTATTGTTTTTCTAGCTGATGTCAGAATTACAAACCCATAACAAATCTATAACAACTTTGCAGACAGTTTGTAAAAAAATATTTTGCAATGGTTGTGCTAATTCAACAAATATAGTTTCAGGATGATTTTTGCACCTACATCTTAAAATATTATTATTATACAGGATTTATATAGCACCAATAGTTTGCACAGCGTTTTACAATATAAGGAAAGACATTACAGTCACAATACAATTCAAGACAAGATGGTAAATAGGGCCCTGCCCGTGAGGGCTTACAATCTAAAAGGGAGGGGCAAGCGATACATGAGGAGGTAGCTGCGCGGGGATGATTGCTTGAGAAAGTGATTGTTCAGTGGTTAGGTTGAGGTGGGATAGGCTTCACTGAAGAGACGAGTCTTAAGGGATCGCCTAAAGGCAGTCAGTGTGGGAGATAGACGGACAGGTTGGGGTAGAGAGTTCCATAGCATGGGAGACACTCTAGTGAAGTCCTGGAGGCGAGCATGGGAGGAGTTGATGAGGGAGCTGGAAAGCAGGAGGTCTTGTGAAGAGCGGGGACAGTTAGGGTAATACTTTGAGACCAGGTTGGAGATATAGCCAGGGCCAGAGTTATGGATGGCTTTGTACGCAGTTGTTAATATTTTGAATTTTATCCTTTGGGCTATAAGAAGCCAGTGCAGGCATTGACAGAGGGGGTTGCAGACACTGAGCGGTTGGTTAGGTGAATGAGTCTAGCAGCAGCTGCTTTCATGATAGACTGAAGGGGGGATATCCTGAAAGACCTCTGAACCTATGTACCTAAGGTGTCAAAATGGATATGGTATTTTTTCAGTACCTGGCCATAAACAACTGTTTAAGAGGGAATTGATAAGGTGCATTAAAATCTGATTTAAAAAAATGTTATTTATTTAGTTATATGACTGCTTTAGGACTTCTCATATTGCAATTCTGTATTAAAGTGTACCTGTAGCTACCTTAGGTACACAGGTTCAGCTATCAGGGTGCTCCAACATCTAGTTATTAAAATTCTAACCAAACATTGAGAGATCAAGCTATGGCCCACCCCTTATAGCAACCTGACTTCTCTCATATCCATGTCACAGTAAAACAATGCACAAAACCCATTGTGGATCACCACAGTCTATACTACTAAGTATGCAGCTGTATCTCTACAATGGTAATCAAGGTAAATGAAACACGGTAAGACAGTATCACAACGTATCAACCAAATACCAAACTACAATGTATAATATATGGGTATAAACTAAATCACTACAACTGGTTCTGTCATGAATGCAGATCACATGAACACATTGTAATTTTCATAAAATAGGAAACCACTAACAAGATAACATACATTGCTATAAATGGTGTATATAGATGATTTGCTTATTAGTTGGCAGGATGATGTTGCAGGCTATAAAAGGGTGTCTGTGGGTGCTAGCAGAGGATGCGTGAAATCTACACATGTTTTTCAGCTGGGAACTTGCATGTGAGTAAGACTGAGTTATAAGTGAAACGTGTTTATTTGTGGCTTTCTAAATGTTGGGTCTCTTACACTTATTACATGTTGTCCTCCTATTATCATTACGATTAATATGTTGGTTTGGTTTATGGTTTGGTTTATATTTCTATACTTTGCACTGTATTCAATACATATATTACATTACATACAGTGTATATACAGTATATTGGTATTTTTAATTCTCTGGTTTCCATTTTATTTTGTTGGTTTGCTGTGTTTAGTTTCCTTTGTTACCATTGTATATACCATCTCGTATATTCTTTCACTGTGATGTGAAATGAAAGTAGTTAAGGTGGCTGCAGTTCTATTTATTTCAGTGGTTATGTAAGCCAGGTGACATTAATAAGGGTTAAAAATCAGCTGAAACATGTAAGCACAGACATGTGTTGCTGATTTTAAGTGAGGATGCAACAAAGTAGGCCCTTTTTTATTCAAGCAGGAGTTTCATCATTCTTTGTGTATGCACACACAACTGTGGACTGAAGAAGCCTGAGATTTCACTTTAAGCACATAGGCAGTGGGTGAGCTGTCTGTTGCTACACTCCAATCCTTGCTCCAGTCTGTACTTGAACTTACCTACAATTAAATTGACTTAATTAAAACATTTGGGCAGCAAGGAGAACCTGGTAAAATCAGTGATAGGATTATCCCATCAAGTGGTACCATATGAGGTTTTTAGCTGTGGGTTCATTTAAAGAATAACTCTAATAAAAATACACAGCTTCGTTTTCTTCTGTGGGTTAACACCGGAAAGGCTTGTCTATGAGATTAGAGTCTGCATATGATTTGTATGTAAAAATAATTGTAGAAATATTGCTACAGCATTGAAATGAATAATTTGTCAAGAGCCTTCGGTGAACACCAAAATAATACATTTAATTCTCTCAGCACTATTCTTCTTCAGTTTTGCCCAAGCTTATGTTGAATCAACTGCTGTTTGTCAATCAGCACATTATTTTTCCCCTCTCTTTTTTTCTGGAAAATATTTGCTATTAAATTAAAAAGGCAAATCCTTTTTATGTAGTCTAATCAATGTTCTGCATGCATTAATTACTGCACAGTGATTAGCAGTAATAAAAAGCAGGCCTGTGTCTACTTAACATTTTGTATTACAACTTTTAGCTATGCCTTTGTGTCCGGAACGTGTTAAGATAATGTATGAATGGCTTAGCAAATGAACCCTTAGTCTTTTAATGTTAGTTGCATATGCAGATCAAGATGTTTTAAAGAGCTTATCAGTTGCTAAGATACTGGCTTTTAACATGGCAATAGGTGAGTGATAAGATTGTGTGTGTTGCCTTGCAGTTTGGTACTAGAACAATTTTCAGGTCTTGGGAATGCAAATGCATGAATATATCTAGCTGACAATTTAAAGCATTTTTATAATGAATCATGTCAAAAGCTTAGGCATTAGCTTTTGCCACCTAATCCAGACATACATGCCTTGTTTGGGTGCTTTAGCTGTTTGGGACCCAAGTGCTCTGTAGTTTTCTCAAAGCAATCATAATGAAAACAGGTTGGATTTTTTTTTCTTTTGTGTCACAGTAAATCTAGCCACACAGTGCCAGGTTTTACCACAGAGGCGCTGACAGGTAAGAGATCTCAGACCCTGCAGAGCCCAATATAGAGAGTCTATGGTGGGCTCTGCAGGCTCACTCTCTGCTGGGGCTCTGCAAGTGGCATGACTAGCGATCACGGGGGCCCCATACAAAATTTTGCTATGGGGCCCTGTGATTTCTAGTTACACCCCTGGGAGGAGTATACCTGTATGTCAGGAATGACCTGACAGTGAATGTAAGAGATGATATAGCACAGACAAACAGGGATAATGCTGAGTTACTATGGATAGAATTGGAAATTAAGGATAAGAACGGGTACTACTAGTAGGAATATGCTACAGGCCTCCGAACACTGAGGAGGAGGAATCTCAATTATTGTCAAAGATAGAAATAGTGGGAAGGAAAGGCAATGTCATCATAATGGGGAACTGTAATTACCCTAATATAGATTGGACAAATGAAAGGCAAACTCAAGAAGGGCCCATCACTTCTTGAACACTCTCTGGGATAATTTCATGGGACAATCGGTGGAAATATGGACGAGGGAAAATGCGTTGTTAGATTTATTAATTACAAATAACACAGAGCTGATTGCAGATGTGGAAATCAAGGACTACTCACGGTAAACTCAGGGAAACACAGGCATGTAAGTAATACAAGAGGGCTCACTTTTAGAAAATATAACTTTCATAAACTAAGAGGACTACTATGTGACAGAAATTGGGATGAAAGCTTCCTAAATAGGAACACGGAGGGGAAATGGAAAGGTTTCAAGGAAATCTTGAATAACAAAATGTCCAGTGCATTCCATTTTTCCATTTACAGCTAAATTCAGAAAAGCAAAAGTTAAACCAGGGTGGTTAACAAGAAAGGTCAAATAACACATAGAGAGAGTTGTGCGCATGTATGAATTTAATGAGTTTGGCAATGGTTTCACTATCATATTTTTGAGGGACATTATGGGAGGAGAGGAATTTGGTGCAGGCCTCTATACCATCTTTATGAGCGATGTTACTATATAAAGACTTCAAATCCATGGTGACAAGTATGGTATTAGCAGGTAGGTTAGTGATTTGGCTCAGTTAGCTCAGAAAATCTGTGGTGTCCTGTATAAAACTCAGTGTTGATAACTAGGGGCTTCGGAATGTTTTCAATTAAGCCAGATATTTGTTCTGTAATTGTTTTCATACCTGAAATAATGGGTCGTCCTGGGTTTCCTGGCTTGTGGATTTGGGGAAGCATGCAGGAGGTCTCCATGTGAGGATTGGAAGGTAAGAGATTAAGTAATCCTTGCTGTATTTGTTTTGGGAAGGATTTGATAAGAAGATTGAGTTCTTCTGTATATTCCCTGGTGGGGTCCTGGTCCAAATTTGTGTAGTAGTTTTTATCAGACAATTGTCTGCTTCCTTCTGCAATGTAGTTCTGGGTGTTCATGATAACTATTGATCCGCCCTTGTCAGCTGGTTTGATGCTTTTATCATTCATTAAGTTATGCAAAGCCTTTCTTTCTGGAGGTAGGAGGTTGTGTGTAGTTTTTTCCTGTTGTGTGGTAACAAGGGATGCTACTCTCGTGCGAAAGCTTTCAATGTAATTGTCCAATCTGATGTTACGTCCTGTAATTGTCCAATCTGATGTTACGTCCTGTTGCAGGTGTAAAGTATTTGGGTTTTTTTCTGCTGTCCTGGATGTGGTGTTATCTTTGTCAAAGAAAAACTCCTTAAGCCTCAGTCTTCAGGATGCATTCTTTACTCCCTGGTCCAACATTTATGACACCCCACTCCCCCCCCCCCCCCACCTGAAGAAGAGAGGTTAACTCTCAAAAGCTTCTCTTTTAAATATTATGGTAGTCCAATAAGAAAGGTATCATTGCATACTGCAGTACTCTGTTTTGTTTTTTTACATTATATATATTGTAATGTTAGGGGAATCCAGCAGGATCGCAGGACACAGGCTTTGCAAATAAAGTAAAGTTTATTAACTGAAATAGCTTCACAGCTGCAACATAACAACACAGGTCATTTTCACTGACCAGCTGGCCAACTCAAACAGCAACTCTTCAGTACAACACAAAAGAACAGTCTCACCGACATGAAGATTTCAGAGCTGCAACAGAAAAGTTAAAAGCAAAGCAATAATGAAAGCAAGGCAATATACATGCAGATGAATCAACACAACACATAACTTCGCAACCTGGAAATTCATCATCGTGTTTTATTGCCATGGTTGTTATTCCCAAAAGTATAAGCAGCAGACATGCCACGCTGCATCTTCTCCTCAGAGGAACTCACCACCATTGCAAATGTAAGTATATATTTCCCTTTCATCTGTAATATATAATTAATATATATCATTAATATATACAGTATCTCACAGAAGTGAGTAAACCCCTCACATTTTTGTAAATATTATATAATTTAATGTGACGACACTGAAGAAATGACACTTTGCTACAGTGAAAAGTAGTGAGTGTACAGCTGGTATATCAGTGTACATTTGCTGTCCCCATTGGGAAAATCATAAATGAAGAGGAAGTGATGTAAATCACATCCTGTTCATTCATAACCGGGGACACATGTACTATGTGTCCCCAGTTATTTAGAAACACTGGAGTAATCAGACGATCACTCCAGTGTTTGTGCTGCACAGAGGATCTGTAAACATCAATGATATTTATCGATCCCCCGCTCAGCCACGCACAGAGCCGCTGTCATCCGGAAACTGACAGGATGACACCGGCTCTGCTCTCCTCACCGCTCGGCCATCCTAAAACTTGCGTCTTCCACCCGCAAGCCGCCGCTTGCTCCTCCGCCCCCCCCCCCGCCGCAGATTTTTTTTGGATCCCCTCTGCCACAGCCCCTACAAGCGGGGTAGAGCAGCGGGGATCCATGGAGACAGAGATCCCTGCCTGGAGTGGCTCCAGGGATGAGAGGCTCCAGATGCTGGCAGCCGGCGGCAGCGGTGCCGGCGGGGGTGGAGGGGGCGCCCAGTATTTTTGTTAATAGTGGTCATCAGGAGCTTGTGAGCCGCTGATGACAGCTATTAATTTAAAGGGGACAATCAGGGGAACAGTTCTACTATAAGTTCATGGTCGCTGAAGCGACCATGAGCTTTTAGCAGAACTGTAAATGCCACCGCTGTAAGGCATACTGACCTGGCCAGCTGGGGACAGTTTTGTTCCGCTGTATACCTTACGGCAGTGGCAGAGAAAGGGTTGAAGTGACATTAAAGTCACCCCCCACGTGCTGCTTTAAGGACTTACAATAAATTATGCCTCCTGATCATCTTCTTCTTTCCAGGAGTTTTCAGGAGTACATCCAGCGCTGGTGCAGGTCTCTGATCCAGCGCTAACTGCTCTGTCTTCTGTGTCCAATGGTGTCTGTCCGCATGCACGCTACTGGGCTGTGTGCATTGACTTACACTGAGTCTCTCCTCTTATCCCGGACACAGATCTCTACTGCACATGCGCATGTTGGCATTCATGGTTCACTCAATGAACTGTAGCTCTCCAGTGCTGGCAGCACTCATGCAACCCCAGTCCATGACACTCCCACCACCATGCTTGACTGTAGGCAAGACACACTTGTCTTTGTACTCCTCACCTGGTTGCCTCCACAAACGCTTGACACCATCTGAACCAAATAAGTTTATCTTGGTCTCATCAGACCACAGGACATGGTTCCAGTAATCCATGTCCTTAGTCTGCTTGTCTTCAGCAAACTGTTTGCGGGCTTTCTTGTGCATCATCTTTAGAAGAGGCTTTCTTCTGGGACGACAGCCATGCAGACCAATTTGATGCAGTGTGCGGCGTATGGTCTGAGCACTGACAGGCTGACTACCCACCCCTTCAACCTCTGCAGCAATGCTGGCAGCACTCAAACGTCTATTTCCCAAAGACAACCTCTGGATATGATGCCGAGCACGTGCATTCAACTTCTTTGGTCGACCATGGCAAGGCCTGTTCTGAGTGGACCTGTCCTGTTAAACCGCTGTATGGTCTTGGCCACTGTGCTGCAGCTCAGTTTCAGGGTCTTGGCAGTCTTCTTATAGCCTAGGCCATCTTCATGTAGAGCAACAATTCTTTTTTTCAGATCCTCAGAGAGTTCTTTGTCATAAGGTGCCATTTTGAACTTCCAGTGACCAGTATGAGAGAGTGAGAATATATAGTATCACACCCATTATTGAAATAAATAAAGACATGGGCATTCTCAAAGAGTTGTTTGTTTAAAAAACACACACACAAGTCAAAATATAGGAACAATATTACGCCCCATAGGATCATCCAGGTTCAATTATTACATCCTCCAGCAATGTCATCATAATCAAGCACCTTGAACATGCCACTAACTTTTAAGCTGGTGTAAAGATAGCAAAGCCTATAGGAAATAATGAGCTGCAATCCACTAAACAGAAGTTACCTTTACATAGGGAGACCACATTGCAAGAAAAACTCAATAGGATTTAATTATGGCTAAGAAATGGAATATTGAAATGTGTGAGAAAACAAATTTACCCAAATGACATTAAATCTTTGTGTTCATTTATTAAAGTTAATTGTCACAAATATCGTACAGCCAGCATTTTCAGTGCCATGCAGGGTACCTACATCGGGGCAACATAGTGACCTGTCACTATGTTGCCCCGATGAAGGTACTCTGCGTGGCCCCGAAACATTGGTTATGTTATATATGTGATGACTTGCTTTAATAAATGAACACAAAGATTTAAAGTCATCTTCTGAGTGCTGGTAATCCTCACTTTCTACAAGAGAATGTGGTAAGTTACCTCTTTCAGTTTTGGTTGGAGGTCATATATGGTTTAGACTACACTGTGGTGGAGAAGTTCATTAAAGCATTACATTTTCAAAAGTTTGTTTACTAAGACCATGGGATTGATTACTATTGGCAAATGGTCACTTTGCAAGGTTAATTTCCCCCTTGTTTAGTGAATGTAGTAGTAGAAATTCACTTTGCAAGCAATACTGAATCACATGCAAGGAAGATTTTAAAAAGTATTTTTGCTTGCACATAATTGGGTCGTGAAAGTCAGCAGAGCTTAAACTTAAAAGTGGAAATTCCCTTGTAAGGTGAAAATTCCCTTGCTAAATCAACCACATATTTGCCTTTTGTAAATGAAACTTTAAAGTTTGGACTTTATTTATATCTGTCTTTATATGCCTTTAGCATTATCTTTGTGTTGTTCCTGTGCCTTGTGGTCATATATAAATACATTAGCAGCAATAGATGTGTGGTGTATGTTAGTACCAGGTCACAAAAAATAATTCCTAGCATGCTAACCCCTTATAAGAATTAGCACTTGCTCAGTTATCCCCCAAAAAAAAGCATACACTGGCTGCATTACTTGAAATTGTTGGCCCATGTTTGGCATTAAATTGGTATTGTAGTGGAAGGCACTGCAGATTTTCATTTTTTGCCCACTGATATAGTGTGAAATATGATGTATTCTTAAAGGTCTTGTGACCAATAAGACCAAAAGTTTATGTGAAAGTCATTATGGTGTTACCCGTAATCTGTTAATAGAACCATATGGCAATTTCCTACGTGAAGGCTACCTAGTAAATAACATTTGTCGTGTTCTGCAGTACTATGCGTCAGGTTAGCCTGTATTCATGAGATGAGCTGGGCCATGCTGTGGATTGTGATATTAATATGCTGTTCTAATACTTAGTCATGGGTTTATAGTGTGATAGCACATAGGATATTAAATATGTTGCTTGCTCATGTGATTAGTTTTCAAAATTTGCAGCAGCAATTGTTAGATTTGATATCTAAGCTTTCCTTTTACATCAGAATATCTCAGAATATGCTTTCATCTGTCAACTGTTATTTTTTTACTATAGGGCTGCATATCTATTCAGGTCACTGTGCATGTGTTGGGTATGATAGAGATACTAAAAAAAACAAACACAAAATTAAAAATGTATTTTCTATTTGTCAATTTA
The DNA here is from genome assembly GCF_000935625.1 of Nanorana parkeri. Taxonomy (NCBI): domain Eukaryota; kingdom Metazoa; phylum Chordata; class Amphibia; order Anura; family Dicroglossidae; genus Nanorana; species Nanorana parkeri. Next base: position 61,931 of record NW_017308023.1, read on the forward strand.
ACTAATACTTACTTTACTAATTCCAGCAACATCTAAATATGTCTACTGTTTAGTTTCCTCTGGCATTGGATCCCAAAAAAGGGAGCAGTGGCTGTGCAATGCAGAGTGACAGGTGAATTCAGGTGTTTGTCAGAGCTGGTTAAATCATGTATAACTATACCAGTAGCTTTAATCAATTACAATTCTTACTCTGACATTTTGGATTCGGACATCTGACATTCACAACTTCCCTCACTATCAACTGCCAGCCAATGACGGAACCAAGGTTTCGTATTGGACATATGATCTCTCCTCAGACTGGTACTATAAACTGCCAATCAATGGCAGTACCAAATATTGGAATGGGACACATGATCTCTCCTCAGATGCCACTCTGCTTTTACATAACAGTATAGATAATAAATGATATTTAGTAATTAACAGTGACAATCACACGAGCGATAAGGGGTCTGATTTATCAAGCTGCAATAGCAAATATGGCATACTCAAAATAACCTCTCAAGTTATATTTTCACAACACTATTGAACAGTGTTCTAATTGTTAAGTGTTATTTCTCTAGTGCAATAACAAATCATATCCATCTTGTACTGGCCTGATTTCAGCAGTAAATGTTGATTGGTTGCTATGAATTATATCACTTAAAATACATTACTGAGTAAGGTTACTGGTTTATAAAGCTTTTTTTAAATAAAAGAAAATGTTTGAAGTGTTAAAGGTAACCTCAATCATAGCTCCTAACTATCCCTCAATTGGAGGGAATATACCTCTCTTGGAACCAAATACCTCTATCCCTCTTTCCTCCTCATCCCTCCTTTTTTCTGATTATAGACCTTTTTAAAAATGTACTACAAACACCATTGATTAAAAGTTAATCAATCATTTTTGTGTATCAGTTCCTCATAGTCAAAGCAACTGGATCATGACAGGGATGTGTTCTTTTCCAACATTTTCATATATTTTACTGTGGCATTCCTTAACTGTGCAAGTTGTGTCCAAAGAAGGCAAGCAGAGAGCACAGGAGTAGTCATCAGAATTACCCGTGATCGCCCTGCAGCTAATATTTACCTATTAATTACTTACATTTGCCCTATTCTACACTTTGTCTCTGTGTGGTGGCAGCCATCTTGGTAGAGTCATGGCATTGTGTCTTCATGGCAGAGCTTCATCCCTGATGATTGGGCAACTGATAGTGGAGTAATGATCAAGAAGTATCAGGAAAGGTACAGAAAGCACATATCCACAGAATTATTGGAGTCGTAGGGACATCCCTGCATAGCTGGCCCTTAGGTACAGTTTCCTCTCCAGTAAGGAGAATAGTGAGCAGCACAATAGAGACATCACCAAATCACACTCCAAATTTCATGAGACTAGCCGTTAGAGGCATCAGTGCCTTAGATGATCTCACATTGCATATATACAGCTATGAGGCTCAAGGCACAGGAGTGCCAAGGTATAGAACATGAACTGCTATAATTTTAGAAGTAATTCCAGACAAAATTCAAACTTTTCAGAATCATGCTTAGACCTACATACCATTTCAAGATGTTCTCTATAAGATAGCAAATCATCCCTTTTTTGAGTCCTGGTCTACTTTACCTTTAGCCAGACAGAAGCAGGTAAACTGTTGTTTATCAAATTGCTTCTGTGATATTACAGGGGTTCTGCTGGACTTAGAAAAAAGAGCCAAGTGCCCAGCTCACACACCCTGCTGTGGAACAGTTTTAAGGTCACAGAGAATTCTGCACAGCAGGATTCACCGGCAGCTAAGGATTAAGAGATACTTCTGCATGCAGACACCAGCAAAACAGTTACTAATATGGTTTTAATAACATAGTAAACACTAACCTGTCATAAGCACAAAGGACAGTGTAGAACATTGCACTTATTCCCATGCATTTTAATTCATATCCACTTAAAGTTAATGTTAAAGCTGAACTCTGAATAAATGATATGAATAAATAAAAACACCATTTATTTTAGTTGCATATTCATTACAATCATTGAATTCACTTTTAGATAACATTTTTAAAAGTACTTTTTTCAAACCTGCCATTAGTTTACTGTACTCCCCTGCATAACAGTTCAGTGGCTGGGGGAGGAAGGGTCATCACCCCTAGCTAACCAGGGCTACATTACTTAGAACATTACAGAAAGAAAAGACACACAAATGACATATGTATTTCAACTATGTTTTTGGATGTGTGCGTGGAGTTCCACTTTAATTGTAGACTGCGTGTAAAAAAAATTGCTAGCCTAGTATTTTACATTTGTAGCCTTGTTTACAAGAGTTTGCACTGCTCACTTATATAGATAAAAACAATGGGAGTGGCGAGCGCACAACAGGTGTGGACAGTATGGAAAAACCTTAAATAACTTAAAAAAAACATCTGGAACGACTTCTGGCTTGACAAAGAGGTACAGAGCCTCTTTTATTTTATTTTTATGCACGATCTCAGAACGACTTCTGGTTTGACAAAGAGGTACAGAGCCTCGAAACGCATAGCCACAACGACCACTCCACGGACCGCAAGGTCCCCCAGCCTGTAGCTTACTTTTTAACCCCTTGCATAGCGACCACTGCTCCACTGTCAGAACGGTGTACAGCGGTGCTCCTGCTCCTGATCAGCCGACGAGTGGCAGCCTGGCCAGCTGAGCTCTCATTGCACCTGACGGTGAGCGTCCCACTACACGCACAGTGTACTTCGCCTCAACTGGTCATCCGGCCACAAGATTCACCTTCCAACATCCATGGACTGAACAGAAGCCCCACAGCCCGGAGCCCACTCCCACACAGACCAGCCACAGATTCCGCCCTGCGAGCCGTGCTGACAATTAACGGCAAGATACCACCTCGTCCGTCCAAAAGTGAGTCTGCATCAATAGTTACACTATATCTTTTAACTGTTTAACTGTTAAACACCCAGTATTCCAGGGTTGTAGCGCTCCTTCTTTCGTTGTTTCACTGCTCACTTATCTGTACATCTTCAGAAACATAATCTGTTTGTTGTCATCCTCCAATGCCCATTACTGTCACTTTAAAGCAGAGCACAATAGCCAGGCTCCTTTATTTCAGAAGAGATTTAAGATGGAGGGCCTGTCTTAGCTTGTTTTATTTCAAGAAATTGAATGATAATAACAGGGGAGGACAGTGTGGTACTGTCAACTGAAGGATGTGGTTGTTGTTGCCTAAAAGATTAGAAGGAAACATGGAATTTCATAGCTGAAATTTTAGCATTGAATGGAATTAGCCATTAAAAAAGAAAGACAGACACTGGCGATTTCAGCAAAATTATATATGACTTTTATTTTATTTTACAATGAACTGAATGTCACCCTGGCTTACTGTTGCCTTGGAGATCCATATCTCTCTTTTCTACAGAGATATAGATCTTCAACACACCATAAAATATGTACTGAACATTTTTATTTTCCACAGTGTAGTTAAAAGAAAGAGTAAATTAACAGCTGCACTAGCATTTTATAGAAAAATGAAGGTAAAGTCACATAAGGAATACAACAGGGAAAGTTGACTTCTGATTATAAAACGGATAATATACGAACTATAGGAGACACATCTGTTTCCAGGGTGTTTGATAAATAGGTTAAAGTATTTGTTATGATCTGATTGCACAGTGTTAGGCTGCAGATTTGACATTAGAAAAATCTTACATTTAGTGTACTGAACAGCAGGCTGGCCTTGGATCAAGCAGAACTATTTCCAATCACCTCCTGCAGAGTGCAGAATTATCCTTTGCATTAAATGGAAATCAGATTTTAAAACTAGCATAAAAATGGGATCAAAGAAGGAAATAAAAGGGTCAGTAAAATACTAGGTAGAGATATCAACCTATTCTGTTCAAAAGGTTGGTTACACAAAATAAATTAGCACATATATGTAAAAGGCAGGTGGAAGTGTCATTATGATCTCATGATTTATTTGTATTTGGAATATGCACATACAATTTAGTAAGTCTATTAAGACAGGTCAGCAAAATAGCACCACCCAAACTTTATAATTTTCAATGTGGATAAACATTAACTGGATTCTGCCCACAGTGTGTAAATGATCATTTCCTAGCATGATGCTGTTAGGGAATCAGAATCTACATTCCATTTTAGAACTAAAAGCCCATAGCATTTTAGACTCCTAGTTCTGAAAACGCTCTCTCACTCACAGGGCTACTGAGAAACTTGCCGTTTGCACTGTCATTGTGTATTGCACAAAAAGAGGCACCATGACAGCTGGCTGTGGCTATATAAGTTAAACACAGCAGGAAAAAAATAAACAGAATGATTAAAAAGTTGTTATAAGAAGAACTCCAGGTAAACAGATTGTAGTGATTTCTGCTGTGTAAAAAAGATAACTCTGATGAGGTGTATGCCTCATCCAAGTATCCATTTAATGTATATTTTATTTACACTGGATAGTGCAGCTCTCACTACACTTTGACCCATGCAGATATGAGAGCTGTGGCTCTCTTACACATAGGTACTAGTGTAATTCATACACCCCCTCTCCCCTTGCCCATTCACAGAACACCTTGCATGCTATGAATAGTTCACAGAATAAAAGGGTGTTCTGTGAATGGTCAAGGGGAGAAAGAAGCGAACAAAGGACACTAGTGCTTCCTTGTATGAGAGCCGCATCTCTTATATATGTAGCATGCCAGAAGTATAGCGAGAGCTGTACTATCTGGTGTAATAAAAGCATACATTTTAAAGATAAGAGCAGCCATCTTACATGTGACATACACCCCAAATTTACATAAATTACTAAAAGCTGTTTGCCTGAAGTTTTGTTTTGAGTATAAAGTATATTTTTAATAATTTTGTCCATTTAACAGTTGATAATAAAAACATATGGATGAGATTTATTAAAACAGTGTTCCAAATAAAAAACCCTACATATTCTTAAAGCTGTAATATAGGCAGGTATGAAAGACTGAAATAAATGCAGCTCTGTATTCATTAATGTATCATTAACAGGGTTATTCACAAAGCTGCCGAAGGCAGCCGAGTGGATAACCCACCCGAAGGGAAGTGAGCCGAAGTGAAGTGAATGCTGTTTGGCTATCAGCCGTACATCAGCTGCCTTTGGCTGCACTTTGGTCAGCCGAACATGCTCTGCGTGAGCCGAAGTGCAGAAGCCGTTCAACTCAGCCGATCCAACATTTGGATAGGCTGAGCCGAAGCTCCAGGAGCTCACTCGCAGCTGTTCGCCCCTATTCTCTATATCTCATTTGGCTCAGCTATTCTGTGGTACCGAGCAAAATAGGAAATCAATCAAAAAAAGTTGAAAAATATATATAGAAAAAATGTTTACAAATGTAAATAAATAGTACATTTAAAAAAAGAAAGATACAAAAAACAATTGGGCAGAGCTAGCAGTGACAGCTAGCTCCGCCCAACTGTCTCCTATTTGCCGGGACCTGCTAGAGCCTTCTAGCAGGTCCCGGCCAATGAATTACAACTGGGCGAAGCCGGCCGTGCTCCTCCCAGTTGTCATTGTTTAATGACAGTTCAGCACCCCCAGGTCATTTGGGGACGCTGATCTGTCATTACAACTGGGAGATCATGGCTGGCTCCGCCCAGCTGTCATTTGTGAGGCGTTCGTCCCAATTCTACTGAACCGAAGGGCTCCCGCAAACTAAGCTAGCTGAAGGATCAGCCGGATCCTTCAATTCTTCGGCTAGCTTTGTGAATAACCCCCTAAATGTATTTTGGAAATTAAAACAGTGTAAGTAATAACTGAATTTGACGTGATATTCATTCCCTGTGCAGCACGGTTGGGGTGTGAGAGGCAGTATAAGTAGCTAATAGGTTTGTGTGCTGACAAGAAACATGCTTATAGGAATAGAAAGCAGTGGCAGAGAGATGAGCTCATCAATGTGCTGCTTTAGTCTTAACTGTGCAGTCACAATGGGTGAGGTTCTGGAAAGCCTGGCTTCAGAAGAAGTGGGTTGAATGATGCTGTCCATTAGAGTGAGAACATCTAGTGGCAGAAAAAAGTAATCCCTGGATCAAATGTGGATATTGCAATAAATGTTGGTTTTGTTATTTTATCTTTTAATATGCTATTTTTTTACTTGCTATTTTGGCTTTAAAAAAGTTAACACGATTGTAAAACTATTTAGGTAGGCAAAACATTATCTATTTTCTAGGTAATTCATTTTGAAAGCTAAAAGGTGTTGAAAAGTGTCAAAACATCATGAGGGGAATTTATCGAATCTAGAACAGTCAAAGTCCGGAGCAGCTGTGCATGGCAACCAATCAGCATCCAACCTTTCATTTTCAAAGCTTAACTGAAAGAAACGCTGATTGGTTGCAATAGGCAACTGCTCCAGATTTTGTCTGCTCCAGTTTTGATAAATCCCCCCATATATTTTCCTGGGCAGGTAGCACAACCTTGAGATTTCTGTATACTTTATGAAAGTACTGCCTTGATCAAGAGTTGTACTATCCTCATAAAAGTGCCCTTGGTTCTGCTGCTCTATTTGTAGTCTTTACTCTGTCTATTCTCGATCTGTTCATTACTGAGGCATTTAGAAACTCTAGCTATGCTTAATTAATAAAGAAAATCAAAGGCAGACAGTGATATGTCTACTATAACACTGCTTGACCCTTTTGGCAAAGACAGCATGCGTTGCTATGGAGCTTACTGTCAGCTGCCCCTGACATTATTTATTTTAGTAGGGCATGCTTATTCTTTAATAAAGCTAAAGAAATGGATTAATTGGAAACACACAGGATCAATTCTTTCTCTTGTTAGAACAGTATATTCATTCTGTAATTCAACTGCTCTGAGGGAAAGAATCAACATGTATGGGAAGAAAAGAAAACACTTTTTATAAATATAAAAAGGTAGAACAAAACAAAGAAAAGCCTCTGCTACTCATGAAGTTATCAATGTACCTGTGACTCTCCAAATAAGTCAACAATGTGTTGATTTTATACAGGAGAACAGTAAATGAAGATGTTGTTTTGTATTAATTCTTTCCTTGCTTCTGTGAGCACCATCTGCACGTACAGTATGTGCATTGTATACTCTCTCCACTTTTAATTTCCCATTAAACAGTAGATTTATGAGCACTGCTCAGTAGTAGTCAGCAGGCAAGCCGCTTTCCGATTAAACTGCAACCATTTATTCACATGCATATATTTGCAGTCAAATTACATGCAATCTTTAAATTAAATGTGAAGTGTGTGTATAGATCATGTATAGATGAGTTGTAGGATATTTCCAATAAAAAAGAAAATGCTGCAGGCATATTTTTATCATCAAAGTATGTAATTTAAAAAAAAATTGGGACCTTGCTTTAAAAACCAAAATAGTATGATATATACAATATCATACTGAGGTTCATAAGGCAAAAGTCAATGGACAAAGTCCATTAAAACATGACAACCGAGCTAACTGGAATTCACCTTTCACTGAAGTGATAACATTAAACCGTGTCTGAACATAATCAGTACGGCATTTTAAATACTAAATGATTATAAGATGCTTGTGGGAGTTTTGGTAATGCACCAATATAACTGCATGGTTCATTAAAGTATGTGAGAGTAAAATCATATAGGACTGATTTCATGTGTCCCTATTTGTTTTCTCCTCTAAACTAAAATATATTAGATGATGCAGTGCAGGTTAAATTATATAGTTCTCATCACATGCACATACAAACAGCATCCAGATCAGGTCTAGAGATCATTCTCATAAAGCTGGGACATTCTGAAAACTGATTTACACACTTCCATTGATCTTTCCAGGATTGATGGGTTTGACTGACTTGCCCTCTTAGAGATTGAAGTCATCACCACACATGGTCCAATACCCAGCAGGAAAGGTTCCAGTGAAGGTTAAGTGAAAATGATTGGGCAGAAGTGAATCTAGAGACCATCAGTTCTGCAGTCATATGAGAAATGTGTTGCTTCTTAAACATTTTGATTGCAATCCCATCACAACAACAAAAAAATAACTCAAGCCTAACAGGTCAAATGATATATTTGAAAATAATAATAATAATGATTTGGCCTAAGGCATAGCCTCTGAATTACTCATAGATGTTCTGGCTTAGAAAATCAAAATGAAATTTGCATGGTGTTTAACTTGCTGAAAGACATATAGGTAATTTGAGGAAGCAGTCCCTACGTGGGTCATCCTGTTTGAGTACCTAGAAACAAACTTTTTTTATTACTTTCTTAATTGACTACTGAATTCTCAAATGCTTTCTTTTAAAATGTGAAAATAATCTATTGTGTTTTTTCAATTAAAGTATCCCCTCCTTAGCTTAGGGTAGGGAAATACCACTTGAAAATTAAATTTTAATATTAACTCATTAAGCTGCATTATATTAGCACTATGGCCTCCCATTAAAAGTGTCTATGTTGGACTTCCGGTTCCGGCACCTATGTGAACGGCTGCAGGGGGACAGCGCTCCTGCTCCGCCGCTGTAACCGATCTTTAAAAACGGGTGCATAACCCAGCTGAGTGCTGCTCACCTGTATGGTGACCCGGGGAGCAACCATGGACCGGTATCTAGCGGGATCGAAGGCCCGCTCGTCCTCTCTGCCGCAATCGGCGGGTGACATGCGGCCGCACAGGGAGTCCAAGATGGCGGACGGCGCTCAGGCAGGCAGAGACAGGAGCCCATCCCCAGCATCAGGTAGCATTGGTGAGGCTGATGACACTGCACACAAACATATAGCTGCAGCTGTAGCTAAACTGCTGAAGCCTACAATCACTTCTGCTGTAGAGGCTGCTATACAGCATGGGCTGGCTGAAATACGTAAAGATCTCTCTGCTCACTCAAGATCTCTTAAAGAGGTAGAGCACAGAATTTCCTCCCTGGAGGACGAACTTACTGAGGCTCACTCAAAAATAATGATGATTGATTCCATGTCAAAATCTCTACAGGATAAGGTGGAGGATCTGGAAAATCATTCCAGGAGGAACAACTTAAGAATAGTGGGATTGCCAGAATCCTATAAAACACAAAATCTTACAAATCTATGTTCAGTTCTTATTTTTGAGGCATTGGGACTCTCTTCTGAACATGTGGTGGAACGTGCTCACAGGCTGGGACCGCTGCATGCAGTTAGATCTACTCCCAGACCTGTGATTGTCCGGTACCTTAATTATGTGGATAAAACCAGTGTCTTGCAACGGTTTAGATCTCAACGGTCATTGGAAATTGATGGGCACAAATTGCTGATCTTTGCCGATTATTCTGCTGAAGTGACAAGAAAACGCAAAGCGTTTAGTAAGGTCTGTACGGCTCTCTACCAAAAACGTATTCGTTTCACTCTGGCGTATCCTGCTACCCTGTACTTTGAAACTTCTCTGGGCCGCAAATGCTCGTTTCAAGATCCAAGGGAAGCTGAATCTTTCATGGAGCGACTAGATAGTGATTCTGGGTCTCCCTCCAAAGTGTCACAACCACCACGCACTCCCCCCCACAAAAAAGGTAATAAACAGAAGCTCATTGGCAACACACCACGCAAGCAACGCACACGCTGAGAAAGGCAATCAAAGTATACATTTATGGAAGTAAAGTTTTAGCTTATCAGGCGCGAATATGCCTGGGGGTTTTAAGTACTAGAAGGGGTGGATTCTCCAGTCACTGCAACGACCTGATGGGGATCCTTCAGGCTCAGGGGGCCTGCTATCATGGCTCCTCTTTAGATAGCTGTATTGGCGGAGTGGGAGGGTAATGCGCATACCCCGATTTGCTCACATTAGGAAGAAACTGTGAAGTCATACTTGTTGATATTTTCTGTTACAGTTTTCTTTTTTTTAATAACAAGAACTAACAAGAACTAAAGAAGTTCTTGTTATGCTGTTACTAGGTGCTGATCGCTCTGGGGTACTAGCTCGATGTTTACCTACTCTTGGGTTGCGGTTATGTGACGCGACTACTACGTTGCCCACAATACAAAGGTATTGCACAAATTCATTTGGGTTCCCAGGAGTGACTACAATGATCCACTATAGAAATGTTTCAGATGTTCTTACTATAGCCTATATTCATTCATTAGCACGGGTATTACCGACTAAACTAACATGAAAATAGTGTCATGGAATGTTAAAGGGCTTAGAAGCCCACATAAGCGCAACATGGTCCTCAGACACTTGGAAACGAATGGGAACAGATATCGCTCTGCTTCAGGAGACACATTTGAAAGAGGAGGACATGCTGCGCCTACGCAGACTATGGGTGGAAGGACTTTAAAATACTGAGCACACATTTCTTGCATTTCCTGCAGGTCACCAAATCAGCTGGCCAAGCCATTTTTGCATTTTTTGCATTTTGCATTTTTTGCTTGTGAGCCGCTGATGACAGCTATTAATTTAAAGGGGACAGTCTGCTGATCAGTTCTACTATAAAGCGACCATCAGCTTATAGTAGAACTGTAAATGCCAGGTCCGTACGGCATACTGAGCTGGCCAGCTGGAAGCACTTTTGTAGCTCTGTATGCCGTACGTCCTTGGCAGTGAAAGGGTTAAAGACTGGACTGTAAGCCGAAAATCTGGGTCTAAACATGCGAATTGTGGCCGTCAGCGACTAGTCAATGTTAGGGCAGAACGGAGAGTGGCAAGACTGGTACAAGACAACAGAAGGGCAACAGTGCAGTGTCAGATTCCTCGCATCACCTTTCAACATCTCGTGGAGTCAGGAGGCGGCCCAACAAAGGCATCTCGTGGAGTCATCTCGTGGCCCAATGAAGTACTGATGGGGTGGTCATAATAATCTGGCTACTCAGTGTATATATATGTGTGTGTGTATAAACTATAGATATACTACGGCACCAGTGGCATCACCAGCGGGGGGTCCTGGTGGTGCTGCCTGCACCAGGTGGCCAGTCATTTTGGTGTCACTCCCTCTGAAAATTCGGGCACTCAGTCTTGGACTGAGAGCCTGATAGTTGCGCGAGAGAGGAGGGGATCCAGCAGCATACCTTAACATTCCCTCCTCTCTTTGCCTGCATCCATCACCAAGATGGTCACAGGCAGGCAAGTGCATGGCATCATTATGCATGTGCATGGTGATGTTGCAAGTGTGAGATGATGTCCCACACATGTGTGATGATGTCCCAGTCGGATGGCACCATGTCTGTGGACACCCCTGTGCAGTTCTTAAATATAAGTGCACCTGAACTTACACTTTTCACTTAGTCCCCCTTTAAAGTCCCACACATACCTGTTGAGCCAGCAATTTACAACTATGCTGCACTGCTCTTGAATTCAGAGCAGAGTCGCCACTCTGCTTATGTAGGCTGTGCCTGAATGTACTACAGTGGGATGAAAAATAATGTTTCAGAGGGTATGGTTTTCAGCATTGCCACTGCTGTTTCAAAAGCCTATAGCTTATCAGTTAGCAACTGGTCACAACCAGTCCTGTCCACTGCTTTCTTGATTACTGCTTCTGTTACTAAAACCATCGACAGTGTCTGGTAGGGTAACATGTAAGGGCTCATTCACATGGGCATACACATCCATATGGGATGCACGTTCATTCAGAGATCTGCTCCCGGGAGGGACAGATGCAGCATGTAATTGTGTGCAGCCACCACTACATCCCTATGGGAGGACAGGGCTGCAAGTGGCTACACGTCGACCCGAACCTACACATCTGCAGACTGTGTGCATCCATGTGCGGGTACCCAGACCTGCATAGATGTGCAGATTCAAGTCAGCATGTAGCCACCTGCAGTCATGTGCTCCCATAGGGATGTAAAGGTGGCTGCATGTAATTACACGTTGCACCTGTCCCTCCCAGGAGAAGGTCTCTGGATGGGCATACATGCTGTGCAGATGTGCATGTCTGTGTGAATATGCTCTACACTCAAATAAAAGAAGATTTGGCTCAGCCAGGGTTGGTAAAGGTAAATAACGTTTTTTTGGTTTACTTTGTGCATCACATAGTAACTGCATTTGTTTTTGTTTTTTAGCTTGATAACTAAACAAACAAAATGACATTTCAAGTACTACTTTGTTTAAATGTAGAACTGAACTCAAAAAGTGAAAATCTCCTGCTAAATAGAACATTTAGAAGTGTTAATTGAGCCTAAGCAGTGCCCTGAAAAAGTTACCATTTGAGTTGAGTTCCTTGTGAAAAATAACAGTGCACCTTCTGGTATGAGAGGGTGCCTGGGCACTCTTGTGCCTACAATATTATTGCTGTATATGTGCAGAGTGAACAGGGATGTCCCTACACTATTTGCCACCTGGGGCCAGGGGTTAGATGTGGCTGTGTTGACATTGAATTGTTGTTTGGGTTGGAGTCCGGGAGTTGAGCTGTGCTGTCAGCAGCCCTGGTCAGCATCCCACTTAGCTCACTGATGATGCTGGTTGCCAGGAGGGTTGCTAGGGCTCTGAGCAACCTGGGACATTGTGGCTGCCCCTCTGCTGCCCCTCCACACACGTGTCACCCCTAATGAGATGCGGCCTGAGGCAGTTGCCTCATTATAGGGAGGGCCCTGAGTTCGAGATCTAAGGCACATGGTCATCTGCATGAAACATACAGGCACTACTGATGACTTGCCCCTTGCCTTCTGCCTTGTGCCTAACATGGGCACAGCTTCCAATATTTAGTTCCTGTGAAGTGTTTTTGTAAGCTTAAAACCTGTTTACAAAAAAGTATTTTCTCTTCTTAGAGGAGCCACCAACCCCCTTTTCCATTTTAAATCCAACCCTCATCCTCTTCAACAAAAAAAAATAAACAAAAAACAAATGGACATGGTACCATGTGCCTTGCAAGTATATTTATAATGCAACTCTCCCAAGATATGTATCCTATATAAATTAACACAAATCATCTTCCCCCACATTTATTCTCGCTTTAATTAAAAAAAAGATCTAATGATCTTTTTTTGTCATGCAACACCTGAATTACGTTTCTAGGAGGGTAGAGTCCTCAAGTTTACTCACTAATCTTAGTAAACAACTGAATCTGCAGTGTTGCAGTGTGGCTGATTGGTGCAAGAGGCTTCCTTAAACATACCTTTCGTTATCAATGATGAAAAAAATAAGAAGCAGTCTCAAGCATATTTCTATTCTTATGGAAGACACTTAAAGCGGACCTATAAACACACATCCAAAATTTACTGTTCAAATGCCTTTGTGTGCATTGTGTTATCTAAGAAAATGTTTGTAATTATGTTTACAGATTTTGAGATTCACATTGGCTAGACAACACAGATAGATCACTGTCCTCATTTTTATCACTGCAGTTAAAGCAGTGCAGATTCAAGGACCTGCCCCTGCATGTGAATGGAGAGTGAAGGAGCAGAAGATCATTGATAAGATCATCTTTGTGTTCTCTCCTACTTTCAGCAAGTTCCTAATGCTATATTTACAGTGCTGTCTAATACAGTAGAGCTTGACTTGCTTATAGTGTTACTTAAAGGAGAACTATGTAGTTCTCCTTAGGGTAATGGGAGGACACAAACTAGCATCCTCCTGTCAGCCTAAGCTCGGTATACCGCGAGCTACAGCTCGCGGTATACTGAGACACCACAGTATACCGCAAGCTACTGCCGCAGCTGGAGCGGATCCCGACAATTATGTCTGGATCCGCCCAGCTGCGTGAGTGACAGATGGCTCTGCCTATATAGAGGCAGAGAGGCAGAGCCAGCTGTACCTGCCCCCTCCCCCGTCCATTCCGCCAGTCAGCGCTGGCGGATCGGAGCGGGGAGGGGGGAATCCAGCCACTCCCCTGTCACAGCAGAGAGCTGTGATAGGATCGAGAGGTGAGCGAACACCGGTATGTGTTCGCTCACTTCCTGATCTACTGAGCCAACCTGTGACAGTCTCATTGTCACAGGTCGACTAGAACTATGAGGTGAGTGAAAAGCACTCACCTCATAGTTCTCCTTCAAGTGTGTTGTTCAAAGCATGTCAATTATAATCATTATGCTACTTAAAGTGGACCTGAAATCAAAAAGCAAAGATTTGCTAAGTTGTAGGGGACATCTAGAATGTTGAATTGTGCCTAATCTACACCCTGAAAAATTTACTTTTTTGGTCTTGATTGCACCCTGCGAGTTTGTCTAGACACTGCTGTGCTTACAGCCTCCTAGCTGTATAACTGCAGTGTGAATCTAAGGCACTGCTGCCTCTGACTGCTAGTCTCAGGAGACATGAAGTGAGATTTTGTGATGTCACTAACTGCAGTGCTCACTGTTCACTTTGCTGGAATTTTGTTCTGACATTAGGAAGCAAAGCCTTGCCACATTGACCACATTCACAAAGTGACACAGTAAAGAACAAAACATGGTATGTCAGTGATTGGGAAAAGATCAGATGCAGGGAGACCACATGCAGTACTGGTGATTAGTTATTTGCTTCTATCGACCTTTTTTGGGCACACAGTTCCCAAGTTGAGTTCAGTTCCTCTGTAAAAAAACATATTATATCAGTAGTTTCTGTTAACGCTGAACTCCAAAAACCATAATTTTAATAGCTTTAGAGCATGTAGTAGGTGTTCCCATTTCAATGTAATGTAATGTAATGTTTCTTTGTTCCTACAGCCTAAAAAAAGTGCTTTTAGTTTTGCCTTTCCCACAAACATCAGGACTGCTGGTGTGCAGCACTGGTATCATGCCTCCACTTCATTTACTGGTGTCCTGTCTCTGCCCCTATCTGTTCTTGGCCAGTGACAAAATGCAGCCTGTGATGACAATGATGTTGTGTATTTTGTGAATAGCATGTGTAGTGAAGTGTAGACAGGGGGAAGGTACAATCATTGGTGTCTATCATACCTAAAGCATTAATGGTGGATGTGGGGAGTAAGAGTACAATGAGTTGTACTATCTTGAAAAAACTAAAAACACTATTTTAAGCTGTATGATGAAATCAACTAATTAATTACTACATGGCAGAGGTAAACACCTACTAAGCACTTTAAAGCTATTAAAATGATGGTGCCCGCAGTTCAGCTTTAAGTGACTGGGAACAATCAGATTTTTTGAGGCAATAGACAGTTGAAAGCTGGTTTCTGATTGGCATAAATTGCCCGAACAATGCCTTTTGCACTGTGTTATTACAAAATCACTATTTTTGTCCCAGCCGTGTACAGTTTAGAAATACGTATTTTAAGTGTTGGCATAAACATCATATTTCCTTTAGCCAACCTAATAGAAAAAAATCCTGGAAGTTCCATAGCAGCAGGTATTAACACAGTACTCTAAGGGGCTTTTGCCAGAATTCTGCTAAAGTGCTCACAAGTCACATTTCCATATTTAACTAATTTCAGTTTTTAATTAGCTCCGTGTGAAAAATTCAAGTTCGTGCTGAGCTAAGCTGTCAGCGCACACACTTGTTTCTTTTCTTGCTTCTCAGGACAATTAATGCGGAAATAGTTGATGCAATACTAAATGTGATCATGCATTGCTCATTCACACCTAAACACTGCTGGTGACCATTAAATCAGTGACACTACAGTTCTTGCTGCTAAAACAAAGATTCAAATGAAGTAGCGTTGAACAAAAAGGTCATCAGAAATGTTAACATAAATTGAATAGTAACCGTGACAGCCATATCAAGGAAATCCCATAGCCAAGATCCGCAACTGTTATTGGTATGGTCCTTATTTACATTCTCACACATCGCAGTGCTTTCACACATTATACCATTTATCAGACACGTGCAACTGGGTTGACATCAGCCAACACACATACCACAATGTTCAGGAAAATCACATATTATTCCAGTGCTTGTTGTTTTTCCTCTCTCTCGATCTTCCTACCTCCTACTGAAAGATAACGGATTCAGACTCTGCACCCATCTGCTTTTCTGCTATTGCACAATTTGTGGGTACCGCAGCCAAGAAACATAGCATCCAGCACAGAAAACCCACTGCTGACAATCTTCATTGTGGCCAGAGCAGATTAATGCAATTACAAGCTAAAATGTGTGTTTTGGCACTCTGTTTTTGTTATGTGATCGTACTATGGACTAATTTATTTTGGAATGGAGGGAAATGTTCCATAAGAGTTACAATTTACATTGCAATTCATTAGCCAAGTAAAATATGTTTTACTCCTTGATATAAATTGCAGCTTGCATATACTTAAAGTTTAAGATATGCATATTTTAAATTATCTGACTACCACTGCAGTATAATTTGCTAAAAGCCAATGAAAAACCAGTAAACAAGGAAATTCATCAAAATTATTAAATTAAAATCTTAGCACTTTTAAATGAGTTTAGGCAGGCATGGGCTGGTGTGATTTCTGTAGGCATCATAAAGTTTTACTTATGTAAAATAAGATTCCCAACTGGCATATTAATGTTGGAATTCCTAATAGGAATTTAGCATTAATCTTTACCACTACTAGCATAATCTGCCAGCTGAAGTTAACCTTCATCTTCTGTTTTTAAATGCACAAAGGTCAGTCTCCAGTTTTGCAGTTAATATATTTGGCCGGAATAAGTGATTTGTTTTAATCAATGGGAAAGGCTAATAAAACAATAGTTAATTTTCTTCTACTCTGTTATGTTTTTAGGTTTTATGTTCTTGACATCAATAGAAAGTCAGTACCTAGGAAACATACTTATGCATCAAAACTGTACTGTATATTCAGCATCTATCAGTACTAAGATGACCCCCTTAACCAATAAGGAACATGATATACTTTGATCTCTTATAGTGACATCTAGTTTTCACCATAGTATGCTACATTTGTAAATATAGATGTTAAAGCAGAATGCCAAGCAAAATGTTTTACTTTAAAATCTGCAATGTAAATATATGTCAGGTACTGGGATGTGTATGTTTGTCATTACTGAAGAATTTACAAATGCATTCAAGCTAGATAGCATAGCTCTCACTATACTTCCGATGTTTCATCAAGAGAGCTGTGACTCTCATACACTAAAAACTGCATACGGAAGCTGCTGCACTCCTTACTGGACTTCCCTTCATTCAAGAAATAGGTGCTTATCATGCCCCCCTCATCATACTGAGCATGATGAGGGGGACCCTGAATGGCCCTGAAACGTTGCGCTATATATGTGACAATGTGCGTCAATAAAGAAGATGAATTTGGACACTTAATCAAGGGGTGCTGGTGATGTTTTTGCTTTCTCATACACTAAAGCCACACTGTCATTTGTCCACCCCCCTCTCCCCTTGCCCATTCACAGAATGTTCTCTATTCTATTCTGACAAACAACACTGCAACTTCTATAATGGCTTCTATTTTATAACTGTTCTTGCTGTACTTTTGGTGGGAATAGTACAGTAATGACAAACATAGTTAAAGTGGCATACACCTCTCAAGACATGGGGGGTGATTTACTAACCTAAACACACGCACGCACCAGACCAAAAAGTCTCTAAAAGCATATTTCCACTAATGCCATATATGGAAAAATCATGCACATGATGCATATATAATGCTGCTTCACAGTTTAGACAAAAATGGTTAGCTCATGCATTTACATTCCTGCATTCATCAACGCAAGCAACACAACATAGAGCTAATTTACACAACATCACCTTGCAATTCATGCAAGGCTTTGCACAACACACCTGCTGGGTGTGTACACACTACAAAGGTGTTTAGATTCCACACATAGATCATGCTGGGAGGGAACACACTACAGAGGTGTATACATGTTTGTTGTGTGTTTATAAGGTTAGTAAATCAACCCCATGGTGTGCAACATTTAAATGCAGCACAACAACGTGTAACACATTAAAATGCAATGCTTGTGGTGTGAATTAAGACTATGATGAATCCAGACAAATTATTAGCAGTGTGGCATGTTTGTGGGTGGAGATAGGTTTAAACCATCCAAAGACAGACAACAGGTGGAGTAACAGCGGTGATAATGCTGTTAGCACTCTGATGTACCATTGTAGTCCAAGTGACTAAAGCAGCTGTAGGACAAATGACAACTCTTGAATTCAATAGGACAGATAGAGCTTTGTTACTCTACCTGTCAAAGTGGCTTTTCAACAATTCTGCAAGCAGGTAAAACAAATATTTACAGCATTTTACAGGAGACTTAGGAAAATATAGAATATTTATACTTATGATAACCCTAAATAGATATGAGATTGGCATTGGCATTAGTACTACTTTAACATAGTTGCATACCAAATTATGTTATATGTTGCAGTATTATGGCTCCATTGCATTGGTGTTTTTGTAACCAGTTTTTGTTTGTGGTGCCTGAGGGTTCTCTTGAGGATCCAATGTTTAAAATGGACTGTCTTTACTGTAGTCCTCCTCTGCTCTACCTGGAAGTGTGCTAATTATCCTCTGTTTCTTCTATATACACCATCATTCTTCATTTACACCATGCAACATCTGCAGTCGTAAAATTAAGAACTTTGATGTGGGAGCCATGTTTATTCAGGTCTTTTTATTTATAT
>NW_017308023.1:80416-89339 GCF_000935625.1 Nanorana parkeri
TATATATATACTGATCTCACTGCTGTAAACCAGTCAATACACATGCAATTCAATTGTAATAGTTTGCGTTCCCTTGTTGTTTCTCTAGTTTTATGTAAGTAGGGCAGGTGGAATGAGTAATTACTCCATTTGATTACTTGTCATAGGCAGAAAGGTGTGCAGTGTCAAGCACATGAGTACCTGAGATGGTGATCCTGTGCCACTAATAGGTTGATTCCTTTATGCTAGCAGTCAAAGAATGGATTAACTCTACTTTGCTTTGCATTTGAGAACAAATGTTTGACAGACTGTACTGTTCTCTCATTCAGTCCTGGTGACTGAGGATATTTAAGACTGCGAGTTGTATGCTGAGACTCAAAAAATCTTTCATATTCTTTTGAAGAAAAATAAGGGCTATTGGGCCTGATTAATCGAGCTGCCATAGCACTTATGACAAGATAAAACTGGCCTCTCAAGCAATATTATCAAAAGTGATATTCCTTGGTTCATCTAAGACAGAATTACCTAATTTAACACATTGAATTTCTCTTGGAATCACAGCAACTGATTCAGGAAGAATGTTCTTTATGTGAAAATGATGATTTTGGCTATAACAATAACTTGAGCTTTTTTACCTGCCAGAAGCAGGTAAAACCTAGTTATCACCATCCAGCAATGTTCCTCTTACATTGCAATAGTACTGCTAAACTTTTCAAGATTTTAATCCTTCACTGCCATCATCTGGCTCAAAAAGCCCATCTCCAGGATGGAGATGTAAAGCCATCTCTAATGTAAAGCCCTTTGCCACCCTCTCTAACTGATCACTGGATCTAAAAGTTTTTGTTACTTACCCAAAGCTACATTTGCATAAAGCTCTAGACTGGAGTCTTCTCTCCTCCTCTGTTTATATCCGGTGTGGTCCTTTTTTGGGTATCCACATCACTGCTTAAATGATGAGGACTATTGCCTGTCTAGCAGCAGAGTCCTCTAAGTATGCAAAAGAGGAGTGACATCAGTGCAAGGGGATGGCAGAGGACTGGTGGTGACATACAATTTGCAATGCTGGATTTGCAGCCTCCTGCACCTGGAGATAGACCAAGTGAGGGATCTGAACAGTGGAATTGAATGATTATAAATTGCATCACCAGTGAAGATCAACTAAAAACCTTGCAGTATGGATTAAAAGGAGAGGAATGATATCAAATGGGAGGAACTATTTATAACAAAGAACACTGAGTAAGTGGGGTTGCTTTAAGGTTAAACTAAACAATAGCATTAGCCAGTGCATACCATTGGGCAATAAATATATAAGAATAAAAGCTAAACCCCGCTTGGCTAAATGCAAATGTAAAACAACTAATCAATAAGAAAAAGTGGGCATTTAAAAAATATAAGATAGAAAGGAGAGAACTGGCCTTCCAGAACTACAAGGAATACAATGGAAAATGTAAAATTTAAATCCGGGCAGCTAAAATAGATTATGAAAAATGTATTGCCACAGTCAGCAAAAAAAAATTCTATCAATACAGTAAAAAGGTAAGAAAGGAACAGGTGGGTCACATAAAAGATGAGAATGGGAGGTTGATCACAAATGACAGGGAGAAGACTGAAGTATTGAATGCATTCTTCTCCACAGTATTTACTCAGGAAAGTGACTGGTTTAATGAACACAATAAGAATGTGCGTAGTACTGGGAGAAAAATACCACTATTGTGATTTACAGAAGCTAGGGTTTGCCAAGGACTAGAAAAACTTAATGTGAATGAATCCCCAGGACCAGATAACCCAGGGGTACTTAAAGAGCTAAGTACGATAATAGCCATTGTTCCTAATTTTTAGGGATTCCATACTAACTGGGGAGGTACCAGCTGATTGGTGTAAAGCAACTGTTGCACCGATATTTAAAAAAGGTTTCAGATGTTACCTGGGAATTATAGACCATTCAGCTTAGCATCCATAGTATGCAAGCTATTTGATGATATGATAAAGGACCATATTCAAGAATATGCTTATGGGCATGATTTCATAAGTGACAACCAAAATGGATTTAGGAAAGACCGTTCATGTCAAACCAACCTATTAGCATTCTATGAGGAGGTGAGTAGCAAGTAGATGGAGGAAAGCCAGTGGACGTGGTATATCTTGATTTTGCAAAAGCATTTGATACGGTACCTCATAAACATTTAGAGGGTTACTCACTAAGCTGCTGAAGGCAGGCGAGTGAATAACCAGCCAAAGAGAACTGAGCCAAACGGCGTTCGGCTTTTCACTTCGGCTCTGTATGGCTGCTTTAGCTGTACATCAGCTAAAATCAGCCGTACATCAGCTGGCTTTGGCTGGCTTCGGTCAGCTGAAAATGCTCTGCATGTTCAGCTGAGCCGAAGTGCAGAAGCCATTCGACTCAGCCGATCCAACATCTGGATCATTCAAGACCCATCTAGATACTTTTTTTAAAGAGCAAGATATACAGAGGTACAGGTCATCTTAGCAACTCAAACACACACACAGCCACACAGGTTGAACTGCATGGACCTATGTCTTTATTCAACCTTAACAACTATGTTAACAACTATGTAACTACAGTATGTAACAACTAGGTAAGGGAGGAGATTTAATATTTTGCCTGCAATGGGGCTTTAAAAATGTTTTGGTTGTTCCCCTATGGCTTTCCATTATAAAATGATTGTTTTATTTTTTTCATATATCTTATAACATAGATAGGCTTCCTGTCCTCAGCCAGCATTAGTACCCTTTCTTCCATCGTCACTGATCTCCACCTTTAGAAATAAATTGCGTTTTCTACTATCTTGTACTCAGAACAATTTACAACCTCTCACAGGGCTCCTTCCATAAGCAGACAACTCCTTCTTATTGCCTCCTTGCATACAAGGTGCACCCAAAGTATTTTTGTAAAGGCTAGTTAAATATATCATAGGGAATAATAGGATTTTTTTCTTCTTTTTCTTGTTTGCTTTAAGAGAAAATTTTGAATTAACTGTAATTTGCATGTTGATTGAACCTTTTTCATTCTTTTGTAATGTTTACACTGTTACAATTATCTTTCGGATGTTGGAAGCACTCTAGCACTAGAAACTCTCTGTTTAATGGGATCCCTTCCCTTTTTCATTAATAAAAGGGAAGAAAGAGTTTATCCACAGAACTTTCTAGGGTAGAGGAGCTGCAGCTATTCTTCTTTATAGGCAAATGTTTGTCTATGGCCAGTTTTTGGGCAAATATATAGTGTGTGCATACAGTCTGCCGCTAGTTATGTGATAGGGATGTAATGTCCACATAGCACAGGGCAGTGTATCTCAGAATGCACAAACTAAATATGTGTTTCTATGCAAGCTAAGCTATGGTCTGTATTTGCCATAAATGTAAATGCAGGTTGTAGATATACAGTATGCTGACATATAAACATCTAGACTATAAAATGCATATTCATAAAACACATCAGCTTTTCGTAGCTGTTTTTTTCTGAACTAGCAATTGTAAATATAGATTGCAACTGACATAAATATATTGCAAAATATAAATGTTGAAAGTGTAATCACCAACCTTATTAGCTTAAATGAAATAAATTGTTGAGAAAATTAACTGGAAACAATGGTAGACACTCACATGCCCATGTAAAGTCATATGGCATAAGAAGGTGCTTTTTTCAAATAGTGGCAATAAATATTTTTTAACTGCTCCCAGAGGTAATGATAGTTAAGCAAGAGGCTGGCTTAGCACAGGCTTTAATTATATTAGACATGGTAATAAAAAGGAAAATAAAAATACCCAATATAACCACCTTCAAAAAGTGAATACACCAGCAGTTAGGGAATAGTGTACATAAAGCCTCACTGCTGTTTTAAACACTACTGTGTGGTTTCAGAAGTCCTGGATGCTGTTTACATTATTGAAGGACGTGGTACCTAAGAAAAAGGAATCTGTTACTCTAAGTGGGTGACACCTAAGGAGTAGGATACATTATTTGTACATTAAATCTCCTTGATATAATTATGCCAGAAGTGTAAGATTATATACCTTATTTTTGTTGTGCCATGAAAGTATTGTAATTTAAGCAGCCTAGCATTTACATAGTAAATATTTAGAGTAAATGTTCAGCATACCCAACAAAGATATGTACAGCCTTTGTATTAAAGTTGAACATCAGGAATATATAAAAGCAGAATTGTATTAATGTATTAATACATTTATTTTGAAAAATGTGTCAAGTAACACAGCTCTCTTATATGTATTTAATATGTGTATTCAGCTGTTTGCCTAAAGTTCAGCTTGAAAAGCTGGCCATTATTTTTTTTCTGTTTGTTTATTACAGTCAGTGGTGATTTTTGCTGTGTGAAAGGATATCTTAGTTACTGCAAGTACACACAAAATGTTATTAGCTTTTTATGATAACAATAACAATTTCAAATTAACATCAAAGTTAATAGCCCATCATGTGTCAGTTCATACTGCATACATATTATAGAATGTGCAAATTTAGCCATAGTAGTTAGACAAAGGCTAATACTGGTATTAGAACAATTAGCTCTTTCTTATTCTCATACCAATTAATTTCACGCATGCTTTTCAGGTGAACTTTGAAGAAGCCTAGATTAATTGTTGGTGGCAAAACACCCACTTAGTTTAGATTAACAGTTCGGCATGCAGCATGTCCTGCTTAGTAACTTAATTAAAAGTTTCAGAGTAAGGAGGTATTTTCCTTTCTCTGTTTGGAAAACTATATTATTAAAGGAGATTTGCCGTTGATAGCCTGGTGAGCCATAATTATTTGTTGATATTAATAAAAATGGATATTAACATTTCAACAGCTTCCTGTGGAATCATATCTGAGTAATGATGCCTACAATTTCTTACCCAATACCTTACCAGCCATACAGGTGAAACTCGAATAATTAGAATATCGTGCAAAGTTCATTTATTTCACTAATGCAACTAAAAAGGTGAAACTAATATATGAGATAGACTCATTACATGCAAAGCAAGATAATTCAAGCCGTGATTTGTCATAATTGTGATGATTATGGCTTACAGCTCATGAAAACCCCAAGAACCCCAAATCCACAACCTCAAAAAAGTAGATTATTACATGCAATCAATAAAACAAGGATTGTACATAGAACAATATCGGACCTCTGAAAAGTACAAGCATGCATATATACTCAGTACTTGGTTTGGGCCCCTTTTGCAGCACTTACTGGAATTACTTTTGCACGATATTCCAATTATTCGAGTTTCACCTGTATGTACCCTGCGAAAACTAGTTCAAATACAAAAGCATATGGTTATGACATGGCTGTTGGTAACCGTAGCTTATTTTACAACAGCGCTTTCTAATAGAAATCTTCTTTTTATAGTTTTAGTTCCATCTATATATAATGTTTTGGTGAGTAACTGTTGGGTATTCCCCTCACAGTCTCACCTGTATACTGTAAATCTAAAGATAATTGGGAAACCAGGGCAAAAGTGTTTATTTACTGTCTTCTTTTTAACCATTGGCAACGCCAAAAATAGCAGTTAGTTGAAAAATATAGGGGTCTATTCACTAAGCTGCTGTAGGCAGCCGAGTGAATGACCGAGCTGAAGTGAAGTAAGCCGAACACTGTTCGGCTATTCACTTCAGGCTGGTACGGCTGATTTCAGCCGTACATCGGCTGAAATCAGCCCTACATCGGCTTGCTTCACATGGCTTCGGGTCGGCCGAACATGCTCCGCATGTTCAGTGACCGGAAGTACAGAAGGAGTTCGACTCAGCCGATCCAAAATCTGGATCGGCTGAGCCTTACATCCGGCAGGCTACTCACTGCTGTTCGGCCTATTTTTATAGATGACGAACAGCAGTGAGTGAATAGCTGAATGCCGTTGAGCGGCATTCGGCTCGGCTGTTCTGCTTGGTCCCTCAGAGGGACCGAGCAGAACAGAAAAATTGTTTAAAAAGTTTTTAAAAAGTAAATAGAAAACGATTGTGCGGAGCTAGCAGTGACAGCTAGCTCCGTCTAATAGTTTCCTATTGTCCGGCGGCGCTTTATTTTTTTTCTTTATTCTGACATGGAGCGATGTCAGAATAGAAAAAAAAACAACTTTCCCCATTGAAATACATTGCTACATTACTATTGGCTATTTCAATTTGCAATAGCCAATAGTAAACTAGCATTGTACCCGCCCTCTGCTGATGGACCTGATGGAAAACTGCAGCAGAGGGCGGGTACAATGCTAGTTTATTATTGGCTATTGCAAATTGAAATAGCCAATAGTAATGTAGCAATGTATTTCAATGTGAATTTTTTTTTTCTATTCTGACATCGCTCGCTGTCAGAATAAAGAAAAAAAAGAAACAGCAGTGTTTCTCTCCTTGGCGGCCGGGAGCATGAGACTCCTGGGGCGCCAGGGAGAGTTAGCTGTTTGGAGATCAGTGTCCCTGGTTAGCAGGTAACCAGGGACGCTGATCTCACTGCAAGTGGCCAGCCCCTCGGCCAGCCAATGGCCGGCCGCTCGGCCAGCTTCGGCTTTCAGCATGGCTCAGCCGAGCCGATGCATCTGCATTCGGCTTGACTGAGCCGCTCGGCCACATTTGGGAGCTGTACGGGCTATAGTGAATAGCCCGTACAGCACCCCTTCGGTTCTACTGAACTGAAGGGGTCCTGGGGCCGAAGCTAGCCGAAGGATCGGCCGAAGCTACGGCCAGATCCTTCGGCAGCTTTGTGAATAGACCCCATAGTGTTTCTACAGATAAAAGTATACATTTTATTCTATAATAACTGCATTGCAAAATGTCTTTCTGTGTTGTCTCCGTCTCCTCGTTACCTGCAGGCTCTGAAACAGAGCCTGAACTATCAGGCAGATGTTGGGGAGAAGTTCACAGAGGAAGAAGGAGGGGAGGAGACACAGGACAGAATACACACTGTACCACCACAAGTCATTAACCACCTTAGTACCAGAGCAATGTTTTCATTTTAGCACACACGTGCTAAAATATGAATTACTGGATAGAAAATTACTTTAATCTCCAAACAATTACATAGTTTCTGAAAGCAGAAGCCCTGTAGAATACAAAAGCTACATCTTTTTGTTTTAAAATATATTTGCACAAATGTTTACTAAATGATTTTTTTCAGGAAAAAATAGACTAAAATGAATTTCAGTGCACACAAACAAAATATAATACTCATTTTTTTAATAAACTATAACAGATGGGTCATGCTGAGTAAATAGATACCAAATACATCAACCTTAAAATTGTGCATGCCCATGCAATAGTAAACAACTATGGTACTAACATTTTCCATATGCAATATGGTCTGATCAGGAGGGGATCCATGCACAGATCCCCTACTAATTAGAACAGTACGAATCAGATGTCAATTACTGGACCCATTTTGGTCTATGTGGAGTTGCATGTAAAATGCACATGTGTCTGATTACATCAGATTATTATTATTATTACATAGGATTTATATAGCGCCAACAGTTTGTGCAGCACTTTACAATATAAGGAAGACATTACAAACACAATACAATTCCAGACAAGATGGAGGGCTTACAATCTAAAAGGGAGGGAGTGAGTGATCCACTGCCATCGGCAGTGATTTCAGCCAAGAGTGTGGATTTGTTCAAGAAACGTTTGGACAATTTCTTGAGGGACCGTAATATCCAGGGATACCAGTATCCCTAAGAATGATCTGATGCGTGGACCTATATGGGTTGGACTTGATGGACGTATGTCTTTATTCAACCCCAAATACTATGTAACTATGAGGGAAAAGTGATACATGAGGAGATAACTGTGTGGGGATTCATTGTTTGAGAATGTGATGATTCAGTGGTTAGGTTGAGGTGGGATAGGCTTCCCTGAAGAGATGAGCCTTTAGGGAACACCTAAAGGCAGTCAAGGTGGGAGATAGACGGACAGGTTGGGGTAAAGAGTTCCAGAGGATGGGAGAGACTCTAGAGAAGTCCTGGATCACACCTGATCTGGAACATTCAGGTCTGGTGGAATGGAACACTGTTCTGTTTGTTTTTATGGACCTGGCTGTAGTCAGGGGTAACCAGATGTAAAAGGATGCCCATCCATTTAGATTTGGCTGCCCATACACTAACATTGAACTTCTGATCAAATCCACCTGAAAAACTGACATAGGCAGACATAACCGGACCACCCATCTGAAAGGGATCTCAACGTCTCTACTGCTCATCAGTTTATAGTTAACAGTGAATTATGGCCCCAGAATCATTGCTCTCACTCCAACATTTGTGGCGATTCCAAGCATCTGTAGAGCAATCACCGTTTACATACACGTGCATGCCCTACGTGGGTACTTTCATTTGCATGCAGATGGCAGGGGCATCAGAGCTGCTTTAAAATAAAATGTATTATTATATTTTACTTTTTATCACTTTTTTATTTTGTCACGTTGTTGCTATTGCACTTTATTGCTTCTTAACTAACAAGCCTCTATGTGATAGCGTGGAGGTGTCAGATTATCTAAACAGCATGGCTGGAGGAATCTCCTTTGCTGGCTTGAATTAAAAATACTTCTACCCTAACCCTTATTAATATCCATACCCTAAAATGCTGCACTAAAACACTAAACACTATAGAGTGCCATTTTCTTATATAGATATATTATATATAGTAGTGTGGTGCTATTATTAACCTCTCATCAAAACACTTCTAAAGTGTCATATGCAAAAACAATGCACATGCATATCAATGAAAACCACTAATAATAATAAAGTCCACTATCCACAATCCAAATTTGGCTGAAAATAAGGGGTCTATTCACGAAGCTGCCGAAGGATCTGGCCGTAGCTTCGGCCGATCCTTCGGCTAGCTTCGGCCCCAGGACCCCTTCGGTTCAGTAGAACCGAAGGGGTGCTGTACGGGCTATTCACAATAGCCCGTACAGCTCCCGATCATGGCCGAGCGGCTCAG
>NW_017308023.1:89362-161814 GCF_000935625.1 Nanorana parkeri
GCGGCATTCGGCTATTCTCTCACTGCTGTTCGGGATCTTTCAGAATAGCCCGAACAGCAGTGTGAAGCCTGCCGGAGGTTCGGCTCAGCCGATCCAGATGTTGGATCGGCTGAGTCGAACTCCTTGTGCACTTCGGGTCAGCCGAACATGCCCAGCATGTTCGTTTGATCCGCAGCCATACGAAGCAAGCCGATGTACGGCTGATTTCAGCCGATGTACGGCTGAAATCAGCCGTACCAGCCTGAAGTGAATAGCCGAACAGTGTTCGGCTCACTTCACTTCTGATCGGTCATTCACTCGGCTGCCCTCGGCAGCTTTGTGAATAGACCCCTAAGTGTCCAAAATCCTCAAATGCTTAATATTCTTGTTTCCTAATTTATTCACACATCAACATTGTGACACCTCTCTGTATGGAAATGTGCTTTACCCTTATTGGAATAACCCTCAGATGAACTTCATCTTTTAGAGATTGAATCAACCACACTTTTGTAGAATATTCACAAATTCAGAAGACTTTATGAAGGGAAGATTGTTACATGTATAATTTACACTTTAAGTTGCACTTTATTGCTATTTGCACATTTATGTTGATATGGGGGGATTGGTACATGATGTCTGTATTCAGACAACCATCACCACGGCTGTATGAATACCCAAACAGTGACTGCATCTGATTGGATGCAGTCATTTTTTAGCCAATCATTTTCCAACTGGCTCCTTTGATTTTTAATTTGCAGGGGGCCTTGATCTGAGAACAGCCCAAAGCCAAGGTATACTTAATCCGCAACTGAATGTGGTCACTTTTTTTCCACAATCCTTAATTCCAAATGTAATTTCTTGGCATTTGCACTGCATAGCAAAGAAGGTGAACTGTGCTTGGAGAGCACAAGAAATATTTTTGTAGCTGTCACAGCTTTCATCTGTTTTGTATGCTAAATGTCAACCTTTTCAATGGCTTCTTAAGAATAAATCTTTTGTTTCTGTATTATCATAGCAAAATTTTAGGTTCCAAAAAAACTTACAGAGCAAATTACACTTTTTATTATTGTTAAGCATTAAAATGATCTGTCACATGACCAGCTTTGAATTAGAAGTGCTTTTGCTTTATTGTATTTCTTTTGTAAAGAATGGAGGGAGAATTACTTATAACAGACCACTGTATGCCTGGAATGGCATCCTGCAAAGCTAATTGCTCTACCGCTGGGCTTATCTGCATGTGGATATTTTTACTATCTGGACAATGGTCCAGCCATCCATAATCATATAATCGAATACATTCCTGGTGACAGAGCACAAAGGGATAATGAAAGTGGATGTGCAATCTGCACTCTCCTGTGTATAAAAATACGAAAAGCTTCCATACCTCAGCGATAATCAAAATTTGGAAAAAAAAAACATAATTCCCTGGATAATAACTGGAGAGAGTCTGAGAAAGATTGCAATCTGAAGATTGTCACAAGGAGTTCATTTTATGCAATCACAAGCATTGATTAATGTATCTGCCATTTTGTGCTCTCTGACTAATCTTGGGACTGTCATGAGAATGGATTAATGCAGTGCCGTTCTTTGTTCTTGTTACAATTTTAGTCACCAGCAGTAACCATCTAAGACTTTGAGTGGTGCATTTTGCAGCCCTTGTTGTCCCCAACATTGTCAAGGTCTAGCAACATGAGAAAAAAGCTAAATAATCAATATACTATAAAGGAGAAATATTTAGAATGATAGGGCTAATTGGTTAGAAGATTCATTAAAAAAAAGTGTTTTCTGGGCTGTCAAGGTGAAATTACCCAATCTAAATATCTGTCATAATTACTTTATAATCTTTAGAAGTGAGAACTAGCTAAATCTGTAACCCTTATTTTAATAGGCATTCATTAAGTCATGATCACATTGAATTTAGAAGTGCCACAATACTGAATAATTCTTTGAGGCAACAATATAGTATAAACAATCAATTTTCTATAGCACTGTATCTTAAGATATAAATTGAGAAATGTTATGGTGTTGCAAAATAAAACAAAAACATTTGAAAAGTTAACCAATATAGTTTGGGCAGAATCAAAAGGCAAGTGAACATAAAATGTTGGATAAACTGTGTGAGCCCCATAGACTTACTTTACTTTAAGAAAGAGAAAGTTAAGAAATCTCAGAAAGGGTCAAAATAAAAAGGAGAAAAAAAATGGCTATTGGAAAATGTAGCTGGTTGTGGTTTCCATTGGATTAGTACATATTCCGTTTATATGTTCTTATATTATTTCTCACAATGGTCAAGCTTCCAAATTTTAAGAAAGGAAGGAAAAAAGGGCAGAAAATTAAATTTGTTGTGGTCATTCAGGTTTAATTTAATGGAAGCATTGTGTAAGTATTCTGGTTGCTATGGGCCCTAACTCCAATTGTGTGCCTTTTTTCCTTTGATACACCAGACAAATACTAGAATAGATAAATACCATTTTATTTATCTTTTACATAAGTAGTTTTTTTGTTTGTCATCAAAATATTATGTCTTGTTAACCCAATATTTCCTATATACATATATTTATGGCCAATACAATGCAGCAGAACAACTAAAATGATATCCGTAAAACATTTTCTTATCACAGATAGTGACTAATATTTTTTGCTTGATCTTTTACTACATGTGTCTTTCTGTATTTGTATAATTTAAATTGTTAAAAAGGGATGATGGCTTTGCTCTCTTGCTCCTTTTACTAGTCATACGTATCTACTGCATTTTATCACCTAAAACACATTTCATCTCTGATGTACCGCAATTTACAATAAACTGTAACTTTAGACAAAATGTTTAGACCAGAGCGGGGAGGGGTTAGAAATTTGTATTGATCTGTTATGGAACTCTCCCTCTGTGACGCAGACAAACAAGAAATAGTTGACTGAGATTCTAGGTGGCCATTCACCAGTAGATTCCCATTTTAAAAATGTGTTTTTGGAACATTTGTTCACTTTTCTAATAGTAAATGGGTTCAAATTGGCAATCATTTTTGACTGCAGTGATAAAAAAAATCAAAAGGAGTAGGATGGAAGATGTTTCTGAAACAAATAAAATTCTAATTGTGAATGTGGTTTTCATTTGGGAAACTCCATTAATTTCAAAATCAAATGTGAAAATTAAACAGTGTTTGATTCTTATATCATTATCAAATGTTTTGATGAGATTTTTTTACATGAATGTTCATACTAAAATTTACCAGTGTATGGCCAGCTTTACTCTACTCTATTAAAATTACATTTTGATTGTTGTTAGGTTGCTGTTAGAGAGACCCCCTTTATTCTCTGTCCCATTGGCAATGGTGTCATCAGGGCATGAAGTAAGAAATCTGCCCAAGAGGGCTACAGACAAAAACCAGGCAAAAGTTTTAGCCCTTTCCTATGTCAAATTAATTTTTTTAGAAATAGATTAAGTTTGGTTTTACCACAGGGGCTAAGCTGCAACTGTTTTTTATTTAAATCAAACCAAAATTTGTTTATTTAACTATGTTTGGTTGCGAAAACATTATTATGGATATACGTATTATTTCAGAGAATTGCACACTCTAACCAGGAAATTAATACAAATAATACTGGGACCAAAACATCTCCAGAAGCAGCAGGTTGAGGATTCTGTTGCTGCTCAGCATCTGTATTTATAGATTAAACACTAGTATGATGTCTTTTAAACAAAGGCTGGAACAGTATGTGAAGCTATGCCAGTAATAAAAAGCAGTGCATGACATACATCCACAACTGGGATAACAACAAACCAATATCTTTTCACTTGTCAGGTTTCTGATTTAATGAGCAGGGCCCTTAGACAGCTCAATGCTAGTTGTACCTGCTGCAGTTCAGGGTACGGACATCTGCCATTGTAATCCATCCTCATGACAGATGCGAACTAGAAAAGTGGTTGTAGACAGCCGCTACAATGAAAAATAAAACTTGGTGTATTTAAAATGATTATAGTATGTTTTGTTAAAAGAAAATCTAAAATTATATTAAATAAATATGCATATTGATTATAGAACAAATACATCACAAGGAATCGTCAGAATTTTTTTTACCTGTTACTAATGTTTGTCCTGCTTTTGATTGTTGTCATTATATTTTTCTGTACTAGGAAAATAGCTTCCAACAAAGCCCCTCTGCAGATTCCCAAATGATGGGACACTGAGGAAGGAACTGTAAGCAATAGGAAGGGCATTGATATTAAACATATTTTATTAAGATTTGCTTTGTGAGATATGAACATATTGTTTTAGGCCCTTCCAAAATTCAAGCCTTTCATTATTTTAACTGCTGTTGTTGTTCAGTGATTATTATGGGTACTTTCTAGAAGTACAATACATTAAGTGTTTAAAAACCCAAGAAGAAATCTGTAATATATTGCTGCATAGTGGGGAGGTGGTCTGTAGTTCACAGACACAACTGGGCAGGGCTAATAAAAATGCTTACTGATACCAACTAATCTGTATGTATACAGTATACACCAGTACATCAACTATGCAGACAACTAGATAATATTCTCACCATATTTACTATGCACCTGCAATGTGTGCAGGCTAGTGTACATTTATTGAATTTATATCATGTATGCCTTGATATGGAAAGAACACTCCAGGTTTCAAGCTTATGTGGTGATGTGCCTTCAATAAAAATGTATATATCTTTAATAGTTTTGGGCTCACCTAACTCCTATTAGCAATGTTACATGCATATCGTATGTAGGAACACTCTCTCATGAAGTATGTACTAACAACTATAATGGCAACTGTAAAAAAACCTGAACATTTTAAAAAGCCCTAAATTAGGTTGTGTTGGGAGTATAGGTATTACAGTGCACATGCACAGATATGCCAGCTATGGAATCTTTGTGTACACATTTTTCTATGTGCTTTTGATTAGAATGGAAGGTCCAATAATAATATGCTGTCTCCAACTGCATGGTTTTGACACATATGTGTATTTCATTGTCATTGTGCTTGTCACATATTTTTTTCTTAGCAATTCATGACTACCTTTGTTAATTTGCCTTTAGTAAATCAGGCCTAAAACTGGGAGACAATGGGCTATTTGAGGAAAGGTTATTGCCCCAGGTTATTAGCGGAGACATGGGAATAGGAAGTTGTAAACTTGGGAATAGGAAGTTGAACAGAGTATTATATTTTGGATTAAGCAAGAGTCTTTTTCTTTTTTTAGGGTGCGCATTTTATCACTTTCACTAGACGCGTTTTTTGCTTTATGTCACTAGTATAATTCTCCAAGTAACTGAATGCAGCTGTGACGCTATCAGCATATCTCCTAATGCAACTACATAAGTGGCATTATAAACACTTAGGACTAGTGTTAAAAGAAATAATGCATACACTCTCTAAAAGAAGATAATTATTACTTTTCTGAGGGTCCTCAGTCTTTGCTTGCATAGCTCTGAATGCTGCTGATGTGTTGGATGTCTGGTTTCCTCCTGCACTCTTGGTTCTAGCCGCTACATCACCAATCTGTCCTAAGTGATGTACAAGTCCACAGGTGGAACCAGAACATTTACAGGCCAGACTTAGAAGTGTATTTTTAAGCATACCCATGCCAGACAATGCATTCAAAAGGGAAAATAAACTCACATCAAGTCATATTCTTTAAGACTGAAAGGAAATATTAACAAAATGTGTATCTATTATTTTCAGCAAAGACCGATGAGAAATGTGCTTTATTTAGGATAGGAAGAAGGGAAGTGTCTTTGCTATCCATAGCAACCAATCATGCTACAGTTATTTTGCTAAAGAAGACTATAAAATGGATTTTAACACTAGATTGATTAACATGGACAAGATCAACACCCATGTTTTATTATGTCCAGCATATTTCTCTTTTTCTGTTCTACTTCATCTAGCCTTCTAGCTTATTTTCTTTCATCTATCCTGCCCCAACCTTTTTTATGTAACTGTATCAGGCTCAACCATTCCTTCAGGTAGGCAATTCTATTAATTTACCACTATTTCTAAAATGGCCTGTCACAGTTCTCCTGAACCTCCTTCTCTTCCATCAGCCACATATGACATCTTGTTTCAGCATTCCTCTTTCTCACTGAGATATGTTTTTGCAAAGATGCTGTTGCATTCTGGCTTTTTTTCCTCTCCTCCTAGGCATACATATTAAAATGAATGTATATGGGAAATCAAATAATATTTCTAGTATACAAGTGATCAGACATAAAGTAACAACCTTTTAATTTATATGCATAGGCATAGCCGGCATGGAACACTTTGCCTGTTTAAGTAGACTATTGTGTGGGGCAGCATTGGAAACACTTCATGGGTATTTGAATAGCAAATGAGATTCCTCGATCTCTGTCTTTTCCTGACATACACTTGAAGCTGGGGACATTTATTAGGGAAAGAGAGAGCAAATCACGTGTTCCTTACAAGACAAGATGATGATGTGTTGTATATAATCCTTGGGAATATAGCAGGACTGTTTGTGTGTTTCTTTTTGGCAGCAGTTCATTCCATTCATTTACAGATTAAGAATAAAGATAGTTTGATGTGGCACCACTATAGAGACTTAAGAAGCCAGATTGTCAATTCATTTATACACATTTTCATACTATCTGATAGAATTAACCAACTGAGCATTTCCATTTCCCACGTACAGTGTTCAATCAATGGCTGCAATGAAGTGGCATTTCAATCAATGAAAACCTTGATTTACTAGTACCAACTGAGTGTCAAGAAGGAGGAGAAGGATGATAATTTCCTTTAACATTTACTGCATTCATGTCTGTAAGTCAATAACACCTGTAAAACACCACCAAGAACTAATGTTCACTTAACTTTTTGTAGTAGCCAGCAGTACATACAGTACCCTTCAACATTGTATATTATGTAGGTAAAATCCTCCTTCTCTTTTACAGAACTCTTTGTATGTTACTCAGCTAGTATATACATTAAAGCAGATCTAAACCTAGACATTAAAATCACATGTAAACTTTATAATTAATATTTAATGTACTTTCAAAAGTTATTTTTACATATAGCTACAATATTACCTGATGATCTTGCCATAAAGGTCCTTGTTCCAGCAGAGAAAGTCTACCAGATTTGTGTTTGTTTTATGCTATATGTAGCAACAAACAGAAGAAGATTTGCAAAGTAACCTAACCACCCCCATTCTGACCTATTCTATACTATTAAGTTGTGTTTATGTTCTCTGGTCACAACCATCTAAAACTCTTACCATGTCTGCACAGTGAGCCTCAAAGAATTGTAAAGGACCTTTTCCTTTTTCATAGTATAGAATAGGTCAGGAAGTCTGGGGAAGGTGGGTATCAGAGTGCTTTACTTGCGTAGGGTACTCTGAGCCCCATGTGGTAGATTGCTGAGGCAGCATCCACTGCATTCTGGGGTGTAGAAAGGAGCATACCCATTTGCCCCTAACTAGTGACATGAGAATTAACAAAGTTTGGTTCACAGGAGGTTTGGGAAAAAAATATCCACTAAACCCAAACATAGCGTCAAACCTTATTAAAGTCTAGCTCTTAGGTCTATCAATAGATTGCTCAGGCACCGACCACTGCACTCTTGGGTATACAAGGGAGGATACCCATTTGCCCCTAACTAGTGACATGAGAATCAGCAAAGTTTTGTTCACAGGAGGTTTGGAGAAATAAATGTACTAAACCATATTCAATTCTAAAGGAGCTGAATTGTGTTATTTTTTGTTCTGGTCTTTTTCAAGGCCAATTTGCAAGCAAGTTTTTTTTAATGCTGGACTATTTTTCAAGATTCCTGTAATATAAGACCTACCCCGAAAAATTAATGCTGTTCAGCCGGGATTGGGTCTTCTAACTGCTTGCCATCCACCCTTTGTAAATAAAGGAACAGACGACAACCTCCTATTACCCTGTTCCCCGAAAATAAGACCTACCCCGAAAGTAAGACCTAGTACTATTTTTCAAGATTCCTGTAATATAAGACCTACCCCGAAAATAAGACCTAGTTTGGTGGTAGCATGTGAGGGGGAACTTGAAGAGCAGGAGAGATGGTATCAGCCTGCAGGGACATACTGTATTAAGGGGATGACAGGATCTTATTTTCGGGGAAACACGGTAGCAGGTGGACGTGTATGTACAATATTTTTTCTTGTGCTCACACGCACCCCCAGTACACACACAAGCAGAATCCCACAACAGATGTAAACAGCCGGTACCACCTGATCCATACAAGCGTTCCGGCAACTCTACAGCCA
This sequence comes from Nanorana parkeri, assembly GCF_000935625.1. NCBI lineage: Eukaryota > Metazoa > Chordata > Amphibia > Anura > Dicroglossidae > Nanorana > Nanorana parkeri. Next base: position 97,595 of record NW_017308023.1, read on the forward strand.
CCCAATTGCTTGTGTGGTTGAGAAAAGCATCCGGGCTCCCCCCTCGCTACCCTGCCACCCTCTGCTGCCACGCCCCACCTCCACTGCCACTGCTGGTTATCTTGGGCTCTGCTGTCCCCATGCGGGCCCGGGACTGGCACAGTGACTGCTCACAGTGTAAACGGAGGAGAGTCAGCATTCTTACTTGCTGATCTCTCCTTCGATCTCTGATGATGGCAGTGACATCACTTGTTAGCCCCCTATGTGATAGCAATAAAGTTAAGTGTAAAAAAAGTTTAAAAATATTTAAGTCCCATATAAAAAAAAAGTAGAAAACACAAAAAAGTCCCTCTCCCCCGTGTGATGCACATATAAATACACATTGGGCGCGTCTACATGTGAAAACAACGATTACGCATGTAATGTACATATGTTACATGTCACTGCAAACATCAGGGTGTGAGCAATAATTCTATGGCCATTAATCACTGTTAACACTGTAAACTAAACTGATGAGCAGTAAAAGCTTTTAAAGCGTCGCCTATGGCCAATTTTGGGTATGCTAGTTTTTTGAGATTTTGAGAGCGTGCACAAATTTAAAGCTTGACATATTTGGTGTCTATGTACCCAACGTGACCCCATCTTTTATGTTTTACCAAAAATGTGGGTGATAATAAATATTTTATAACATAATGTAGGGAAAACATTTTTTTCAAACATTTGTGTACTTTTTTTAAATATATAGTGATTAAATATCTGTCCCCAAAAAATGGTATAAAATGAATCTCAGTACAGCATAGCATGACTGAGTATCATTGTCAGTCAAATAACTGCAGCGCTGAATACTGACAAATGCCCTGGACAGAAAGGGGGTTTAACATCCCAGTTAAAGAGGTTTAGAAATGCACACGTTTTCAAACATGCTTGGAGGATGTGTTAAAGCTGCATTTGAAGGTGTAGATGCAGTATGATGTACTACTTTAAAAGGAACATTTTGTGTTTACAAATAGCGGCCAGGATCTGTCATTTAGTGGTGGTGCACAAACAAGTAATAGTGAACAAAAAACTAGCAACCCCCCAGGCTGGATTCTTGAGCTCCACATTACCCTCCCTCCCCCCACCCCATGCTCACTCCTCTTCAGGCTTGGACACTACTAGAAAGGAAGGATTTTTTAGGCAGGTTAGAAATTTATAGCCGATCATACCTATACCGCTAACCACAATTGCTTTAAAGATCCCTATCAGAATAGGGACCACTCGCTCCAGAGTAGTGTAATTTGTTTTTTAAATGTTTTGATGCACTTGAAGCTCTATCTAGGTGTATTTTATTGTGTATAGATCAGTGCAAGTTCATCCACTGATGTAGCATTTTTCTTAACCAGAAAAAGTAGTCCGGCACACATATTGTACAATAAAAGATCTTCCAGAAAATGTACTCTTTTATGGACCTACTGGTTTTGGCTTTCTACCTTTTCTGAAATTATGATTTTAAATGGTTTACAGAATGCCCCATTATTTAAATAATGGTCCCTTTAAGTTGATGATAAAACAAGTTTTGAATGAAGACTGTCAGAAGTTTTCACCAATGCAAGGTGAGGGGTTCCAAGGTAAGTTTTTTAGAAGGGAATGTGCTGTGCGGTCTTCCCAGGATTGCTAATTCTGAAATGGGACCCGGAATACGGAGCCTCGGAGAGCTATTGGGTGGGAAAGAGCCCTCAACCTTTACTAGAGACATTCAGGCCTGGTAAGGGTTAACCCACTTGCTGGGAAAGTTTAAAGAACACAGGAAGCCAGTCTGCAGTAGTCTGTGAGGTGTTTGAAGCCAGATACAGTACATGGCTAGGCTGTTGACTGCAGTCTACTGAGACAGTGCTGCTGGGTGTCTGTGCCTGTGTTGGAACTTCTTTGAGCCGGCTAGGACTCTAACCCTGGTGTGGGACAAATACTATGGCGGTGAGCCACTGATTATTTTGTACTGAAGAGAAATACTGCTTATTTGTCATTTTGCTGAAGATAAGCTGTTTTAATTTTTAAGTTTTGACAAAATAAAGACTGTTTATTCGATAAGATATGGCTGGCTAGAAGGAAGGAGGGCACATGGGCGGAGCTTAGCGGGTCAGATGTCTGCTCCGTGAGCTCCGCTCCTAGACGGATGGAATATCCGCTCCACGTAGCAGACAACACCGGAGGACTATACTGAGGACAGCTGTATAGATCCTCCTTGGTGGGGTGACAGGTCGTGATGGCCGGGGGACGTCCAAGAAGAAGGACACTCAGCCCCGGACGGGTTCGAAAACTGCAAGTGGCAGTAGCAGCAAAGCAAAGATGGCGGCGGTGCCGAGCCCTCGTGGAGGCAATGATACTGTACAGAGAGGAGGAGAGGAGTCGGCTCTTAGGAAGAAGGTAGCGGTAAGTGATCGATCTAGAAGGGTGCATTCCCCTGCCTCAACGTCCTCATTAATTGAAAGGACACTAGAAGATATGCTTATGTTACAGCAGGCTTCTCTCCTCTCTAACCCTCTTAGTGCGGATGTAGAGGTAAACCTGGGGGGAGAGATGGAAGGGAATAATATCTTAATGAAATTCTCAGAAATGCTGGAACAAGGACTGAATAGAATGGAAAAACAGATCACCACTGAGATTAGAGCTGGCATCAGAGAGCTGGGTACACGTATAGATTCACTGGAAGCAGAATTGGATAAAACTATACTACGTACAAATCAAAATACGAAAGATATACGGCATTTTTAGTACCAAATGGATGAAGTGTTCTCTAAAGTTGATGACTTTGAGAATAGATTACGTCGTTATAATTTTCACATCAGGGGGCTCCCTGAAACAGTGACAGATTTGGAAACAAATGTGAAACTTCTTATGAAAGATTTATTACCTGAAGTAGAAGATCATAAGTTGGAGCTGGATAGGATTCACCGGGCCTTTATGACTAAAAGGCTGGATGGACATGCTAGAGATGTTATTGTCAAACCGCACTTTTTCAATATAAAGGAGCAGATTATGCAGAGTGCAAGGCAACGTGTAGAACTTTTCGTGTCAGGACACCCTATTCAAATCTTTGCTGATATCTCTCCAGCTACAATACAAAAAAGGCGCACTTTGAAACCTTTGCTACAGGTTTTAATATCTAAGGATATAAAATATAGGTGGGTGTTTCCATTTAAGTTGACATTTGTTTTTAGGAGCAAGTTTGTTTCAGTACATACCCCTTTGGCACCTATTTTTGGTAACCCTAGGTTTACTCCAGGGAGGCAACACGGTATGTTTCACTGGTGGCAAGATAAAGGGTTATATCGTATAGCACAGGGGTTTAGGGAGCGTAAACCCTTGACTCTGAAATACTGTCAGGAGATTTTACACATGCCGCAGTCTGAACTGTTTCGATTTAGGCAATTGAATCACTTCTTGGCATCATTGCCGTTGCCGGAAAATCGATAGGCAGTTTTCTACAGTATATGAGAGATGGTGCCTAGGGGATTAGGGTCAAAATGGGGGTATTTCATTGCTTTATTCCTCACTAGTGGAGATGGAGGAGAAACTGCCCTATATGATAGCATGGGAACGGGATCTGGCAATTGACTTGCCCAGGGTGGTTTGGCAAAGCTGTAGCAAGCGGGGCTATTTGGGATTACTTAATGTATCTTTGATAGAAGCAAACTATAAAGTAATGTCTAGGTGGTATTTGGTCCCTTCCAGGCTGGCTAAGATCTACCCGGAGGTATTGTCTGCCTGTTTTAGGGGATGTATACATCCGGGTACTATGTATCATATATGGGGGCAATGTCCAAAAATTAGGCCCTTCTGGAACCGGGTTTATGCGCTTATATATAGAATCACAGGGGCTCGTGTTACAAATGAAGCACAATATGTTTTGTTGAATTATTCGATTCCAGGGATTACTAAGGTTCAGGATAGACTAATCTTTTTTCTTTTCTTAGCAGCTAAAATCACTATAGCTAAAGCATGGAGGTCACCAAATGTCTCTTTTAAACAATTTAAATTAAATGTGCTGTGGATTATGATACATGATAAGATGAATAGTATGCTCAAGGATAATGTGCGGAAATTTGAGGCAATATGGTCTCCCTGGATGACTTATAATGGTGTGAGAGATGATATATAAGGCAGGAGGGAGCTAGTGCCTTATATATCATATATAAGAAATGTAAGGTATATGAGGAAACTGTATGGTGTATATTATAAATGTATTGGGTATGATATTAATTTCTATATAACTTGATAATAATGATTTAAGTAGTATGATAAGTGCTCACAATTTCTTGATAATATATTTAATTGTAATTTTTTTAGAAATAGAGGGATATAGTGTTTTAAATGGTAAATATTATGGAACTTTAAATACTCCACACAAAGTTTGGAAAGGTTATTTGGGTAAGGGTTGAGAAGGAGGAAGGAGGAAGAAAAAGTGCGAATGACATTGGGGAATAGATGAATGTTTGTTTTTGTTGGTTTGTCATGTTGATAACCATGAAAATAAATAAAAGACTTTGAAAGAAAGATATGGCTGGCTAGTGATCACAGTCACCCTGAACATTACAATACTTATTGGAATGCAAAGCAGTACAGGGCTAGCACTCTTACTTTGCAGTTAAGGCTCCTGGGTTTAACCTGCTACAACTTAATATAATCTTCACAATTAACATTAAAAATATTTACTGCATGGTGCATTGCATTTTTAACAAATTCCTCTATATATATTATACATGGAATGTGCATGTTGCAAATGCAGTTCACCATGCAACAAGTGTGCAGGGACATGCAATGTAAATGTGATGCAATACATACAATATAAATTACATGGATATGTAAGTAAATTCTGTATTGCATTTACACTGCATCTCACTGAACACTTGCTGCAAGGTGTACAGAATACATTTTGCAGCAAATGTTTAGTGATGTGCATGTAAATGCACAGCAATATTTATGAAATTGTCCTTTTTATACTGCATTAATAAAACCTCCTTTACTTTTATACTTTATTAGTGCAAGAACAAATTAACATTAATCAATTTATTAAATTAAGTTTTTGATTCTACCTGGCTGTTCTTCTGTTGTCTGGATCTTTCAGGAATCCTCCCCGATGTCTGCGTCTATGTCGCATAGGCATCGGGGAGGAGATCACAGCAGGAGACACAAAAACACTGATGGTTTCCAGCCTGTGAAGTGACAGGCTGGGAACCGATACTGGAACCGAGAACTGGTGGCCAGTCTCTCTGTCAGTGGTGCCACTGGGCTTGTTTTGTCTGGCACTTGGATGAAAGGGACAACTGCGGTGGGCCCCTGTATATTATAGGGCCTAGGGCAGTTGCCCCTTTTGCCCTGCGGTAAAGATGGTCCTTCATAGTGGTGGCAGTCAAATTGAAAAATGTGTTTGCGTGGTTCTACTATAGCTACTCTGCCTTTCTCCCCAAAAAATACTGAGTGGTTCAATGGCACCTGGCCAAATGGTTCTTCTGAAACTGTACCTTAGACTCTGTACCTTAAATCTCCCTTAGGGCAAGGACTGTTGTGAATTGTTCTTTGTACTTTGTAAAGTGTAGTGTAATATACAGTGTAATGTAGTGTACTGTAATATATGTGATACAGAAATATTAAAAAATAAAGCAAAAATCTAATACAACTTTTAATTCAGGTTTTATAGGGCTAACACGGGAAGATATTATTATCAGTTGCTGTTGTCACATGTACACATCTGCAGGCATAAAGAGCCAAGGCTGTACAATCATGGCAAATTGTCTGCAAAGAGATATGCATGCAAATTGCCCCAATTAATTTGCTAATTGCATCCAGTGTTTGTACTTCAGATCTTGTAAGTATCTGACTTGGCTGTACACCACAGAGCAAGTGGTGCTGCATTTTGCATTTGTTGTCAGGAAAGCACGCAATAAAAGTATTGGAAAGCTCTAATGCCCTAAATACTATGCCAGATTTCTAGCTATTGCCAGAGCTGTATGCTGGGAACTCGGTTGGCTTTTATCAGTAACTGATTACTCTGGGAAAACTTTCAGTGCAACACACCTTTAAAACAGAAAGGTAATAAAGTTTGTGATATTGTAAATAGTGGTTGTGTTGGAGCCTGCTTGGTTTACTAACAACATATATAACCTTGAAAAACAGGTGCTAATTCACAAATGAATACACCACTAGCAGTTTGTGAACTGCTGGTATATAGATGCACAGTGGGTGTGACCTGCCTCCTGTGGATAGTAAAAGGTGCCCATACACTGGTCAAATTTCAGCCGGTTTTTAATGTACCAGCCGAAATTTGCACAGTGCGTGGAGCTGTCGGCTGTCTTTCATCTGACATTCTTCGACTGGAAAATTTTCGATCGATGAGAGGTGGAAGCCAATGAGTTGCCTGCTCTGATTGGGTATTCTAACAGGTGCCTTGTCAGAATACAATGTAAACAGCGGGATTCCTTGATTGACACGCTGTTTGTGTAAATATTTTTTCGTTCAGCCCACGGGTTGAACAAAAGAAAAATTGATAGGTGTATGGCCAGCCTAAGGGGTCTATTCACAAAGCTGCCGAGGGCAGCCGAGTGAATGACCGATCTGAAGTGAAGTGAGCCGAACACTGTTCGGCTATTCACTTCAGGCTGGTACGGCTAATTTCAGAAGTACATTCGCTGCACAAAGCCGATTTCAGAGAGATCAGCGTCCCTGGTTGCTAACCAGGGACACTGATCTCGAAACAGCTGACTTTCCCTGGCCCCCGGGCATTTCAGAATAGAGAAGGAAAAAAAAAAGAAATTCCCATTAAAAAGCATTGGGACATTACTATTGGCTATTTCAATTTGCAATAGCCAATAGTAAACTAGCATTGTACCAGCCCTCTGCTGATGGACCTGATGGGGAACTGCAAAAGAGGGCGGGTACAATGCTAGTTTACTATTGGCTATTGCAAATTGAAATAGCCAATAGTAATGTCCCAATGCTTTTCAATAGGAAAAAAATATTTATTTATTTTTTCTCTATTCTGACATCGATCGTCAGAATAAAGAAAAAAGGACACCTCAGTGTTTCTCTCCTTGGCGGCCGGGAGCAGGAGACTCCCGGGGCGATCAGTGCAGTTCTGTTATTCACAGTCAATATATGCATTTTTTATAAATTTTCCTGCATGCTGTGGTATTTACTAACTTTTAATTTTTCTCCACTTCTGAGGACAGTTGGAGTGCTGGTGGTGAGGAAAAGAGTTGGGGTTCACTGCTATTCAAAAAAAAAAGGCTGCCCACCTACTACAATGTAGGTGGAAGGGAAGGCAGCAGTAAAAAAAAAACATAGAATGCGGTGCGGTGTGGTGTGGTACGGACCTGATAAGAAAGTCCATGTGAAAGGTCTCTAAAGGGTTGAGTTTTATTTTAGATCACATTTTTATGAGTCATGAAACTCATGGGTTTCCAGAGAGTTTAAGCAAAATATAAAACAATTTCTAAAACAAGTAGATTTAAAATAGTCGTAAGCATCACAAGCCCCAAATGAGGTGTGCTATAATGCTATAACATTTATTTTAATAACCCTTGTGATTTAAAAATTTAACAATAGTTCCCCTGCTAAGTATACCTACTAATTAATAAATTAGCAGCTAAAATTCCACAAAGGGCTTACCAATAGTTTTCATTTTCTAATATCTAAAATGTTTTACTAGCTTACTTGTCCTTCCTATGTGTCGACACATGTCTGCCTTGACCTATATTTGTCACAGAGCTTGAAAGTGGAAACAAGGTGTTATGCTGTGGGGCTGAAAACTTACACCAACATTGCATTAAAACTGCTCTCTAACAAGACAATTATTCTGTGCCTTCTCTGTCATGATAGCAGGCTGTGGAACTGTGAGGAGCATCATACATTGCCAATGTCATTGTGTACCAGAGATTTATGAAAAAGGTGTAATTGCAGTCTCTAGTGCTTATGGTTTTTCAATCTCTGTCATATCACACAGTTTTCTTTTAGCAGAAAATCACTGATTTATTCAGAAAAAAAATTAATGTTGCATATGTGAAACAAATATGAGCAGATACGTTACCTGATCTTGACAATTTTACCAGAATTAGGTGACAATTAGAATTTCTGTTGCCACCATAAAACCTCATCAATAGATTAGTGCATTTGTAAATAACGCTTCAAATTTTTGATAAAAAATGTTCTGTCCGCAGAATCAAGCCCTGCAATCTATTTTGTAGGGTAAGATATTGAAGCAATCCGCAAGCCTTTCTCTCTCTCTTTTGTTTTATTTGAAAAGAAAATACCAATCCCCACACTTTAAGTGGACTGATAAAGAAGAGCTTTTGAAATTTACTCAGAGTGAATAGGTATACAAGCTATAGTATAAATATAATGTATTCTTCCACTAGACAGCCACTCCCAAAATATGAATATACCACCCGCAACCACACAGACCTTGCAGAGATAGAATATTTGAACAGGCTAATATTCTTTGGGATGAACTCAGTAGCATTTTGAGGAGTGTATCACCTTACTGTCTATATGCAGAATTGACAGGGAGACTTACTTTAATACCAGTGGGTCTTTGCATCTACCTAACAGGTGTTTAAAGGCAGTTTGTCCACCAAATACCATTTTGTTTATTATCTGTATTCCTGTCTGAGATAAGCATTATGCCCAAATAAGAACAGCTATTCTAATACAGAGATTTACTGGTAGTGCTGTAAGAGGACTGTAGTAATGGTGAAGAACTGGATCAGTTTCCCTATGAGCAACTGCCATTATCACTAGTGGTGGGCCAAACAACCCCGTGTTGGGTTCAAATTCAAACTTTAGAATATGGAAAAAGTTTGAATTTGAACTCGAATTCAATGCAAGTCTATGGGACCCGAACTTGAAAAATCAATTGTCCCCTTTTTGAAGGCTTATATGCAAGTTAATGGCCAAAAAAAGGTTATGGGGATTTGAGTACTGGCCTGGGGGACATGTATCAGTAAAAAAACCAACACTTTTAAAATATAATGTTTTTAAAGGAGCAGTGATTTTAATATCGCTTAAAGTGAAACAGATGAAAGTTTATTTGTAGCCTCAGACAGCTCTTCTCTCACAACCATTCTAATATTAGCCATAAAAGCATCAGATGGCATGGAAATGGGCTGAGACGTGGGCGTGTGCAATGTCTGACAGGCAGCTGCGTCATATGAGTCATTGAAGAGGTCAGGGCAGTCCGTCGGGATTATGATCGACGCCATCTTGGATTTAGTACCTGACGATTTCTGGTCAGATTTGGGCCGCTGTTTTTGCTTCTCGGATCTATTCATACTGCCCAGACAAAGCCGAACAAGTATCGGAGCAGAGAGAGCGGGTGAGTGGGGTCCCCAGAGAAATATGTATAGCATAAGAGGGATTTCTTTGCCCAGGCGATGTGCAGTGGATTAAACGAGCGACCATCTCCAACGCCGCGCGCACGCGCCTCCTCCATAGTCTCTGTTCTAATCTTTGTACTGTCATTTTAGAATAGCCTGGCAATCAAAAAATTCTACCTATGTTTTTCTTTTCCCCCCAGCGGAGGCAAAGCTCAGTTATTCGCAGGTTTCTGTAGACAAGCTGCTCCATGATGTCTGCACATTTCTGCTTAACTACCATACTACTCTTTAGCAATGTATTATTTGCACAATAGGAACATAGTACCAGCAGCAGTGTTTCATGAATACTGTTCACAGCTTTTGGAGAAGACAATTTTGAACAATCTTTTAAACTATATATAATAGTAATATCTGTTCTCAGGATGTTTTGATAAACACTTTGCTTAAACACATAAGTAAATTTGATTGAAGTTGCAACAGAAAAAAGAGAACATTCAAGCTTTTAGTATCACTGAATTTAAAGGAAATGAAAGATAGGCTATTAAAAGATGTGTATAGATGTGTAGAAACAGTGTAGTGGTTACTTCTCACTGACATAGTAAAATATGCATTTTATATTTGCTTCTCACCACCTTGTTTTTCCTGCAGCAATGCATCTTCTCGGACTGAACTGGCAGCTCCAGCCAGTGGATGCACATACATTCAACAATGGGATAAAAACAGACAGAGACAATGTTGCAACAATGCCATCTGGAGGTGAGGTTATCAACAATTCTTCCTTCTGCAGTGATTGACTGTATACATCTGTGTCCATCTACTCGCATACTTTTTCATTCTCTGTATAGATCTTTTTTTTTTTTAACTGCCAACTAGAATTATTATATTCCAAACTAATAAATACTTTGTAACTAAGCTTAAAGAGATTCACGGTTCCATGTATACTGCTGAATTAAGTAACACCAATCAGTATTTTCTGTCTGTATTACTAGTTAAAGTCAGCATTCCTGTAATATATATTTCCTTTTTAATGTTTATTTCTGCCTACCTTCTTAGACTTTTTCTGTAGTTCTTTTGTTGTACTACTTTGACATTTTTCAAATGCACAGCAAATATACAACTATTGTTGCCTACATATAATCTAACATATTGCCTACACAAATAATTTCTGTGAACATGTTTCTGCTGATTCAGTGTTTTTGGACCGTAATGCACACCATAATATCCCATTTAGCACCATAGCACCAAGGTGCTTCAAAATAAAAGTAATCTTGAGGCAACAATTAAATGAAGAAACCTATCTCATTTAATATGTGCTTGAATGAAAGAAAAAGGAGAAGTTGCGTTTTAAAAGTGACATTAAACCCTCAGATTTTTTAACATAAACCAATACTGTAATGTGTCCCTTACTGTAATCCATGGTAGTTTCCCTTCTCTTTGCTGCTCTTCCTTTTAAATCCTCATGTCTTCTCATGCTGAGGGAGAACTTCCCTTTGCAGCGGAGTGCCTCTTCCTGTAGTGCTGGCTCAGGTTGCAAACCTACACACAGACACCATGTATCCATTTCAGAGACAAGGCAGTCTGCTGCAAAACAGAAGTTCTGCCCAGCATGAGAACAGATACAGATTTAAAAGGAAGAGCAGCAAAGAGAAGGGGAACAACCATGGATTACAGTAAGGCACACATTACAGTATTGTTTTATGTTAAAAAATCTGAGGGTTTAATGTCACTTTAAGGTGGACTACCAGGAAATTAAAATAGAATTTATTTTATGTAGTCAGTGAGAAAAAAATCAAATTAAAAGTTACTATGAATATTTAAAACATATTTAATTACTAACTTTGCATAATTCCTTGCACATCAGGAAGCATGCTGCCAGTGGGAGCTGTTTCCTTCTGGGTCCATTTACATGTTTCCATGCTATTAACATATAGTACTGCGCAACACACCTAATGTGTGTTACAGTGGGGTAGGTACATTGCGTTGCCATTCATATGAATGGCTCCCCAAATGCACCTCTCAGTCGCAATGCACTGAACCAAGCCGCAAAGTTTGGTATCACCAACAGTTAAAAAAAGTAATACCTTTGGTGGGAAGTGGTTCTTTTAGTAATGCTTAAAGCAACATTCAGAATTCCATTAAATAATATGCTTGGGGGGTGCCCTAAACCTACAGGTGGTGCACCTGTAGAATGTATGTGATGCCCCTCCAAAATATATACAAGACACTTTTCTGAGCATGCAGAAAATGTAAACAGTGAGTATGGAGAGGGTGCCTTGCTGGAAGGGTACATATTACCCATACTCATTCACCAAAAAAAAGTTTGAATGTAATATAAAATCGACACTGTTGAAAAAGTTCATTAAAAAAAGACCTGATGTAAATTCATCATCAATCAAGTATTCCAGAAATGCAGATCCTTTGCAATCATGATGAACAGTGCCCTCCAACCCATCCAAAGCATGGTCATGACTAGTTGGCAAACTCTGAACATTCAGATCGAATCCTCTATTGGGCCGAACCTAACCGTTACTCCTAACTTCAAACATGTCTTCCTCTCTTCATTACTTAGAGGCTGATTGTATTAGTAGTTTACCAAAGATAGATAAGGCTGTGTGTTTTTTCTATTAAAGCTAAACTCCAGACAAACTGATAAATACACAGATAAATGAAAAGTTTTATCTGCCAAAGGAATCGTATATTTGTCCTTCCAAAGCTGAGATTTGTACATCATTATCATACTGCACAGCCTTGTCTAGCAGGACAGAAGACCTCATTTTTATCTGCTGCAGTTAAAGAAAATGTACAGGTCTTGCCCCCCCCCCCCTTCAGCCATTGACTGGATAATCAAAAGAGAAGCAGCACATTGATAATCTTATCTCTCTGTCACTATACTCTCTCATTCTATCAGTATGTTTCCTGTAAGCACTGCGGCACATCTGGTTGGCTTCTTGCACTGCTTCTTCCTCTTCCAGCCTGAGCTCCACTCAAGTCAAATTAAGATATACAAAGAACACCTACAAAGAAGAACTCCGGGAAAACCACTAACTTTCCCTTGCAATGGGGCTAGCCCCACAATGCCAGGGTTAATTGCTTATTTTTTCTAGGGGAGTCAAATAAAGCTGTATTACATACCTGATCCTTGGTCCAGCTGGCTCCCTCTGGGCTGCTAGACTAGCACCCGCAGCCTTTTCTCCTTTGGGCTCCAGCGGTCTAAGGACCACAGACATCATCACATCTAATGCAGATCAATTGGCCTGCATTAAATGGGAGGATGACAAGGTACATTCTATATCAGAGATAGGGGATTTCTGACTGCTGCAGGATGGAGGATCATGTGAGTAAACCTTCTTTACTTGAGCCCCCTAGAACAAAATGAGCATTCCACCCTTACAGTGTGGGGGTAGCCTTGCTGCAAGGGTAAGTTTGTGATTTTCACCGAGTTCTTCTTTAAAAAGAAATACATTGAATGCAATTAATACAAAGATACTTTCATATGTGTAGTCTGCAGGCCAATTGTATTTGTCCACAACCACCCATTGTTCAGGTTTATTTAAAGTGCCCTTTCATTACAAAAATTAAAAAGAAAGACAGTAAATGGGTAAACTTGCAAAAGAAGAATGTTAATATTTACCATCCCCACTGCCAATGCTCCCAGAACTGTGCTCTGCTTGGGAGAAATCCTCCAGTGATTTGGTTAGGAAACTGACACTTCTCAGAGTATCCATCTCCTGTTCTCCTGCAGCAATCAAGGTTCTTCCTATCAACCTCCACATCACTACTGTGTCCAGTAATGACATAAAGGTTGGTGGGAGTAACTACTGACCACTGCAGAGGGACTGAGAAATCAAAACTGGAAAACATAAATGGAGCAGTATTTTGACAGAGCAGACAACAGGAAAGGTTTGAAAGTATTAACATTTTTTGTAGTGTAATATTCAGAGCAGTTATGACCATCAGACAGCCGTGTTAGTAAAAAAAGTATTTATTTTTCTCAAAACGCTCCAACAGAAACAGCTTTGCTTCAGCAAATAAAACAAATGAAAAAAAAACTCCTTGGCAATATAACAGTAAGTCCAGCTCACCGCCTGTATACATATGTCCGGTCTCAGGGTTAGTGTCCTCGGCCTGCTCCCAGAGAATAAAACACAGACACAGATGCCCAGCAGCTTCTCAGTAGCAGAGAGTCCACAGCTCCACACATTGTCCTGCTCCAAAAACACCTCACAGAACACTGCTGGCTGGCTTCCTGTGCACTTTGAACACTCCCAGCAGGTTGGTTAACCCTTACCAGGCCTGAATGCCTCTAGTCAGAGTTGGAGGCTCTTTCCCACCCGATATCTCTCCGAGCCTCCGGATTCTGGGACCCATTTCAGGACTACCAATCCTGGGAAGACTGTATAGCAGTTTCCCTGCTAAAAAAACTCACCCAGAACCCCTCACCCTGCATTGATGAGAACCTCTGATAAAACTATATTTTTTTCCATCCCCTTAAAGGGACCATGATTTAAATAGCTGGGAGATATAACATCCTTTCAGGACGCATTCCTGGCATCCTGTACAGTAGGTTTTCCTGTTTGGAAAAATGTCCTTAATGACAGGGTCACCTTAATACATTTTTAGCCCTGCAGGCCTACAATGATGAACTGAAAGGTTTTCGGTCACAAGCAAGATTTAGAGCAGACTTAAAACAATGCAGAAACCATTTTCTCAATAAATTTAATTCAGCCATATCATACACTTATTCAAAATGGCCATAGGCAAAATAAATGTATGGGGTTAATCACTAAGCTGCTGAATGCAGCCAAATGATTAACCGAGCCGAAGTGAAGGTAGCCAAAGCCTTTTCGACTATTCACTGCAGCCCTGTACGACTATTCTTAGCTGTACATCGGCTGCATTCATCCTGCTTCACCTCCCTTCGGTTCAGTCGTACATCATCAGCATGCTCAGCTGGACTGAAGGGAAGAATCTGTTCGCCTGAGCCAATGCAACCTAATGAAAACTGTCATTGTAAACAACAAAACAAAAAAAGGCATGGGGTCCCCTCCCAATTCATACCAGACCCTTTAGGTCTGATAGGAATATTAAGGGGAAGCCAAATGGCAAAAAAAAGTAGTTCCTCCTAATATTCCAAACCAAACCCTTAATCCAAGCACTGGCCTGGCAGGCAGGAAAGGGGTGGACTAGCGAGCGCCCCCTCCCTGCACCATACCAGGCCACATGCCCTCGGCTACTACCCTACAACCCTGGCCCAGTAGTTGTAGGTGTCTGTGGGCAGGGGTGCTCATCTACATCTGGGTACCCCTTTCATAAAGTCACCAACTAGTGACACTATTTTAATACCGTGTACACCAGAAACCCCAATGTTACATATTGTATTGCAACTGAGCAGTGATTTTAGGAAATTACAAAAAAAGATCACGATAGAAGTAACCTACAAAAAAGCTTATTTTACTTAAAACCTTGTTCACATTTAAAGTAAGTAGTGCAATAATAATAATAATAATACATGTTTTGTACGTAGTTCTTTTTACAACATTTACCTAAGCAAACTAACTGTATATCTAGATGGTGCAAGTCGATGACTATTGATTGCTTGTCAGCCATTTCAGAAAGCCTATCAGGATATATTGGCAATCAGGTAATTAAATAGTGCCCATCCCCCCTTCTTGTAGTTTTATTAAATCATTTACTTTTTAAGTGTTCTAATCAAGATGGATCACATATTCAAGCAAACTAATCTGATTTAGCAATTACCAGACAAATACCGTATAACAAATGATAAAACACAAGAAAACCTTATAAATCAAGCACTGGACATGATTTTAAATAAAGGAGATTAAATAACTTCTATCCTTTTCTAGAGTTTTTCTAAGGTGTAGACTGTTCATTTTGTTAATTTTCAAAGCAATTAGATATAATGTACTTCCTGACTTCTGTAAAGTGATTTCACACAGGCCTTTTTTCAAACTGCACTTTGAAAATTGAAAATAGTTGTGTGCAGTGTGAGTGCGTGCTGAATTATATAAAAATGGAGCTTTAGAGCTAAGAATCCTATACTTGAGAAGGAATGCAGATAAAAATAAGAGATGTAGTATTGGGATATTTACAGTATATAAACAGTTGTTAATTATTTTGGTTATTTAAGGATTTACTCAAAGTCTGTGCAAAAAATAAAAGTCCATGGAAGAAACAAAATTCCTTTGTGATACATACTTGGCAAATGCCTTTAAAGCGAACCTTTACACTCAAAAATCAAATTCTACCAATACATCCCTCTATGTATGATGATTAATATTAACATAGACATGTTAGTTGTAAAATGCTGTGATTTTAAATACTTACCCTTGCAGAGCATTCACTTCCTGCTTTAAAAGGGCAAAATGACTTCAGTTTGCCAAAGCAATGCACACTGGCATTGCCCTGTCATCAGCAGAGCATTGCTGGGAAATCTCTTCTGCAATCTCACGAGATCTCAGAGAAAGGCATTTTCCTCCCCTGAGATAATGTGCATGGTCACATGTCTAGTCACATGTGCCGGAAATCCAGGAAGTAAAAGGAGAGCTAGTAATCTGCCCTTAGTAAACATGGCTAATATCAGAAGACTGGGGAAGAAAAGAGAACTAAGGTATGCAAAGAATACAAATCCGGCAATTATCTAGAAGTATGTGTTTCATACTTTTCATTAGCTTTTCATTACTAAACATTTGTAAAGGTGTGTTTGTTGTTATTTTAACCACTTGCCGTCCGCCCGTTGTAAAAAAACAGACGGACGGCACTGCAGCATTGGCGGGTTTTTTTTTCTGCTCGCACGTGCGCCCCCTAGCGGACACGCACGGGCAGAAAAGATCCGACCAATGCAAACACCTGTTACCGGGTGTTTCACATATAGACGATCGTCGGCTCCATAGCCCGCCGATCGTCTATATGTGCTCGTTTTTTCGCCCCCCGACCCCTCACCTTCACTCCTGGGATCTACTGCCCCATCTCTGCTTCATCAGCTTCTTTTGGGGTCCACAGGTGACATTAGGGGTCCTAGAGACCCCTAATGTCTCCATAAAGAGGACCTGTCAGTGTGCCTTTGCTATTATATAGGGGGATTGTTATCCCCCTATATAATAGCAATAACAATAAGTGCAAAAAAAAAAATATAAATAAAAAAAAAGAAAAGTAACACATAAAAAAATAAAATAAAATAAAAGCCACATATAAAAAAAGGGGAAAAAACCCCCCCAAAATGTTTAACTCCCCCACCCCCACGTTTACGCGCCTATAAACGTAAATACGCGTCCGGTGCCCCAGCGCGCAAAAATTACAATTGCGCTACACATGTTACATATCGCCGCGAACGTCGCAGTGAGAGCAATCATTTTAGGGCCATCAATCACTGATAACACTAAACTGATGAGCGGTAACAGCTTTTAAAGCGTCGCCTATGGCCAATTTTGGGTATTATCGTTTTTTGAGGTTTCGTGCGCGCACGCAATTTTAAGGCTTGACATGTTTAGTGTCTTTTTACCCGACGTGACCCCATCTTTTATATTTTACCAAAAAATTGGGTAATAATAAATGTTTTATCATTTAATATAGGGGAAACTGTTTTTTTTTTACATTTCGGTAATTTTTCCTTAATATAGTAAAAAATAAAAACCCCAGTGGTGAATAAGTACCAGCAAAAGAAAGCTCCATCTGTCCCCAAAAAGGGGTATAAAATTCATTTCAGTACAGCGTTGCATGACGGAATAAATGTCAGTCAAAGTACCGCAGCGCTGAATACTGAAAAATGGCCTGGATGGGAAGGGGGTTTAACACCGCGGATGTCAACTGGTTAAAGATATGGATAAAGGTCCACTTTAAGTTGTTCGGGGTGTTTAGCATGTGCAATAATTTATTTTACTTTATTGATTTGCTTAAATAGAACAACATCACACTAATTTGATTCATTTCCACTTCATTTCCACTTCTTCCTGCAGTAATAGCCCAGAATTGAGTGGTGGGACATCTGTTGTGCAAGTAGCAACCTCAACAGCTCTAAAAGCTATAGAAAGGTTTACTCTTTCAAAAAGGCAAATGTCCTGAAATTCATAACAATTGCCAAACAGTGACAAAACAATTTCTTAGTATAGCTTGTAATTGTTTTTCACCGTGCAGCACTGTATTGTCTTTTTATTAAAATGTCAATACAAAGTACACAAAAACACTTGAAAATCAAAACCCTGCATTCCAGAGATGGGACAATTGTTATGCTGAAATAAAATGTACAGTGCCATATTTCAGAGATAATAGCCAGATATGTATATATGTATATGGTACAGTGGCTGGAGGGTATGTAATAGGGATATACCGATACTAGTTTTTGGCGAGTACTGGTACTCCACCAAATGTTTTCCTCTGATTTCCTGTGACTGGCAGTGGTGTAGGGGAACATGGAGCCAGCTTCCCAGGCAATCAGGAAGCGGGGTGGCGAGTAATGACCCACCTCCCGGATTCCCGGCCAATCAGCATCGAGCTGGCTGAACAGCCAAGATTGCATGGGGTCAGCCACATTTTGGTCTCTCCTAGCCTAGCTGAAACTGATTATATGCAAAATATCATCAAGAGGGTTACCTGTCACTTTTTTCGCGAGAGAGACCTGCCAGTTTACTGTGTTGCTGAGTTTCAAGTCTAATATTCCTGGGAAGGGATTTCCCCAGGTTTGGGGCTTTTCTACAACAAGTCAGTGAGACCCCTTTATTTTGTTATCTGTGCCGCAGATTTGGACTTTTACTTTGAGTTTGCTGAAGCTTAGTGTGTATTTTGTGTTTACCATCTTTCTCTGTCCTACAAGAGGAAGATAAAAGCTTTTGTTTTATGCAGTACCCTCTGTGCGAGTGCTCTGTGAGCTCCCCAACTTCACTAATATATTAGCATCATATATCTAATATATCACTAATATATTAGATAATATATTTGATCTTGTCGCTTGAAAAAATCTATTAAAGAATGAACAATTACAGATGCAAAACAGAATATGCACCCTAATACTCTAAACACATGCACCCTAGTACTTTACTTTGCAATTCTTCAATATATGCCATCAATCTAGAAAATTGTTCTGTAGTGATTTGTAAAGAAAAGCTTAGGTGAAAACCCAGGTCGTTAATTGCCTCCTTACACTACATTCAATAAAGTGGGCCTCTTAGTAAAGGTCAGTAAAGTAATTACTTTTTCTTTTGCATCCGTTTTTTAGATTATACTTCAAAATCTTGAAAGGTTTTGGGAAGTTTCAGTATCAGAGAGAAGTTTTAAAGTAGCCAGATTGACAAATTAAGAACTATCGCAGACCAACATAATATAAGTCATTTATTCCAGCTGAACACATTGTTATACAAATATCAAGTGCTACTTAGCTAGTAGAATAAAGCCTGTAAAAGCCCTGAAACCACACACCACTCTGCAAGGAAAAGATACATGTGACCATCCAGTACCCCAAATGCACAAGCCACACATTCTCATATCATTGACAATTTTCAGGACATTGCACCTTTCGCAAAATTGTAATATTTCATATACAGTATATGTCTGTGTTATAATGTACTTGTATGTAAATGTAACCTGTTTTTTGTATTGCTTTGATTGCTGTGAAATACCTGATGATCCTGTCAATCCCTCTGCTTTTCTGTTTTAATCTGACTACATCAAGCACAGCCTTCTATTTGGGAACTACAGGACTTTCTTGATCAGACTTCTGATCAGACCTAGCTGATCACATGGAGGGAGAAAAATTTAATAGCTTCATGGAAAAAGTATCTTCTTTTGATATTTTTGAATATGTTACAACATGTTGCCTTAAATTACTAATTCACAATGTAAGCATAATTTTACAATGTAAAGGTTCACATACACTTAGAAGTGTATGTCTAAAGAAGATTAAAAAAATAAGCAGTACATGTCTGCAATACATGTAAATTTCCCTATATTTGTGTCTTTAGGAAACATTGCATGTTTAGAAAAATACCCGCTGAGCTGCCAGAAATCCATTGTGCTTCTAACTTCAGGTTTGAGCTGACAACACAGTGCGTTTACTGCCAGAAATCCCAGTATGGGCAGGTGTTTTGTAGTCCACAGAGGAGAATTGATCAGTTGCTGATGAGTTAATAACATTGCTTGGGATTTCAATGCAGAATAATCCAAGTTCACAGAAAGTTAAGAGCTCAATGAATTTCTGGCAGGATGAATAGATATTTTCTGGTACTCGCAACATTGAAAGGATTGGCCATAGGGAAATGTACATGTATTGTAGAGATGTACTGAGTATGCTGGTTTTTGTTTTATCCAGACATACACTTTAACCTTCAAAAAAGTAATTCATAACATACTACCGTGTTTCCCCGAAAATAAGACCTACCCCGAAAGTAAGACCTAGCACTATCTTTAGAGATTCCTGTAATATAAGACCTACCCCGAAAATAAGACCTAGTTCGGTGATACGGTAGCATGCACGTTACCGCACTGTCCACAGTCTGCACAGCTGGCAGGGCCGTAGGAAGGGCGGGGCGAGGCTGGGAGGGGGCGCAGCCAGGGCCCTGGTATTCCGTCATTAGGATGGGGGCGGCTCGGAGAGCAACCAGTGTACACGGCGGGGACTAACCGCCACTCCCGCATGCCACCGTGTCCTGAAATCAGCAGACACCTGTCTGCTGTGGCTTTTGCTAAGAAATCTGCCGCCGGGCAGAAAACTACATTTCCCAGCAGGCAGCAGCACAGCGCGGCATGGCCAGTGGGGTCGGAGTGAGGTGAGATGAGGTGACTGAGCCTCAGTCACTGGGGGAACTTCTGACATTAAAACATTAAAAAAATAAGACATCCCCGAAAATAAGACCTAGTGTGATTTTTGGGGGAAAACAAAATATAAGACAGTGTCTTATTTTCGGGGAAACACGGTAGTCTACTATCCCTCTAGGAAGCGTTACATATACTGATTTCTGTCTTGAGACATAGACAGGGACTCTGTAAAATTACAGATGATCCCAGCAACACAGCAGCTATGATGGGGTGTGGCAGCACAGAACATACCAAGTACACCCAAGGTACTTTGTTGAAGCTTTTTTGGCAGATTTAAGGTGCCCATACACGTTACAACCATCGCAAGACTTTTGTCTTGCGATGGTTGTAAGCTAATTAAAAGCTCGTACAATCTGCCCATCTTGGACAGGCAGATCGTACTTGCAATCATCGCAAGCCCGCCCCCCTGAGGGGCGGGCTTTCCGATGACCGCAATGAGGGCAGTTGTCGAACAAGCAGGCCACTAACCCGCCGAGAATAGTTTGATTCTCAGCGGGTTTTCAAGCCTGCTTGTTCGATGGAAGATGTGCGACCGTACAGTAGAAACGGCTGCACGCCTTCCATACACTTTGCGATTATCGTATGAACGCGGGATTTCCCGCGATTCTCGTACGATAATCATATAGTGTATGGGCACCTATAGTGTGCCCAAAGTCTGCAACCCATTTTAGATTGTATATCAATGAGCACAATAATTTAGCCCATAAACGAAATACAAATCATAAAGTCAAACCATCACTCATCAACAGTATCTTTCAAATAACAGTAACATAGCAATCCAAGTCAACATATAGAGAAGTAAATAATATACTTAATGTTCTTTTCTGGCAGTGTGCAGAGTCTATGACTGGGTTTTGTCTCCGTCTGTAATTTAATATGTTGAACTTGCCAAAAACTCTGTAAAGCAGTTTGTAATTAGATAAAAAAAAGGGTTTTTGAAATTAATATCAACAGTCAGGTTTTAGTCCTTTGTTATGTAGATTTGAGTTATAAAGGCACATTTTATAATCTGGTCAATCTAGCCTCACCTTTCCAAGTGATAGAAAGTGACTATAAATTTACCTGAAAATCTTATACAAGCATATAAAAGTTTTTTTTTTAAAGTGGAGTGTTTTGTCCTAAACTCAGTTTTAAAGATATTTATGGTGCCTTTATATGACCATCCCACTTTTATAATTCTTATGTATATTCAGTGATGACAGTGGGCTCTGTTCAGGATGTAATTTTTTAAATACTATTGGCTAAAAGTGAAAACAATGCTGATAAATATTCCAATACTGTCTCTATAGTAAGAGAGTCTTATTAACCTTTGTGAATATGCATCTGCATTCCTAACAATACAAGTGCAGAATACATTTCCAACTGTAAAAAATGCTCACAGGGGGCTCTTAGTATAAATGTTTACAGGCAGATAAATGTCAGCTCAACCTCACAATAGCATTTCACAATTTATTTCCACCTGTTCATGTGGAGCACACCTGTGATTTCTGGATGTTTTGCCTAAAGAACGGAGGAAGCTAAGTGATTCATGAAACCTCAGTGCTACCTGACTTTTATGTAGTTATTTTCTGAGCTGCTGTTGTTTTTTTTGTTTAGCTATTTTTATTTGGAACAACAGCTATAAAATAATACTCACACAGCCACTAATGTTCCACTGAATAAACTGCTGCAAGTCAAAAGGTCTTTTAACTGTCCTTTGGTTTGAAGTTAGGTGTCAAAATGGTCAGAATTTAAATCAGGGTGGGAAAAATATGACCAGAATTCCTCTCTTCACATACTGTAGTTTGCATGAACTGTAGAGCATTTTAAGATATATATATATATATATATTTTTAAAGTAGTGGATGTGACATTCAATAAACATTCACTACAGGTGGTGCAGGTGTTTTAAGTTACAGAGATTGATTCACCTGTAGTACATTTTTGGTGAATGTCACATTTACTTTTTTTTAAACATATCCCTTTAAAGTGCAAATCATATGTCACTTAGTGAAATCTGTCTTGAGGCAAGCCTCATTCATAATTGGTCTCTTTTTTTAGAGCTTCTGATAATTTTCCTGGCATTAGATTATTATCCCCTAATTAACCCCAGCACTTTTAAAGCATTGCTTTAAAGTTGTCATCTGTCATTACATGTAATGTCTTTAAACATTGCCTCATATAAAAGGGTGGGGGAGGTAGGGGTTTAATATATGAAGTTTTCTAGTGGTTTCTTATATGTATGCAGTAACAGTTATATTGCAATATAGTATTTATTTGGGATGTAGCATTAATGAGAGATAATTCACTGTTTCTCATAAGTTGTGCTCCAACTCGAGATTCTCCTATAACTCTCCACCCACACAAACAATACCTCACTCTGACTAATTGCTTCAGCATTAAAAAAAACTAATATAAATGCCCCTTTAACTTTTCCTCTCAGGACATGGGGATCGATTGGTGACCGGTGGGCACAGACTGCAATGCTGGATTACTGGTCTCCACTCCTAGAAGAGGTGTCAGCAATGGACATATAGGGGCAAACTTAGGTTTTACATAAGGTGTTACATTGATCCTAATTAAGTTTTTGTTTTTCAAGCAGCTAAGGCATTTTAATTGCTCTTTGGTTATTATACTTTTCATGGTTGAATCACGCACAGTTTGTTATATCCAACAATAGAACATACCTAAAATGGGTCTTTTAAGGTTTCGTACTAGAAATGAAAGGAATGCAGTTACATTGTGTCAACCACGTCACATATTTATTGAAATTAATACAATAAAACTTAGGTCAAAACATGTGAAAAACACTACTAATACTGATCTAAAATCAACGGCAGCTCCCTTCATAATATTTGTTGCTTAAGCAAAGACATCATACCTCCCTGGTCCACACCAACATATTATATTCACAAACAACTCAGTAGACTCTTTAATCATTAATTTCCTCATAGGAGTTAACTGAATACATTCTTTAATCATGATTTTAATCCTTGAGTCATGCATATACAATATGTGCAGTGGTTCCAGTCTTCTAAGTGTTTTGCCAAAGCTTCCATAGGAAGGTAGGTGACAGGCATTTTCTGGGAACTTGGTGGTTAAAAAGTCCACATATCCAGGGGACATCTGTCCTTAATCAGGAGACAGAGAGAGTGGGGAGCATACAAATATGACAAGCTAGGTCTGGCTTGACAGCCTTCAATGGATACCATTTTCTGGGAGCTTGGTGGTAAAAAAGTCCACATATTTGGGGGACATCTCTCCTCTGGGGGACATGTCTCCTAGGAGGGGCTTGACAACCTTCCAGGGAAACCTTGTTAACAAAATGATCCAGTTCTCTCAAGTAGTTCCTCCGGCCAAACCAACCATCTTGCCTCTCTCCCTAATGAACCTCCGCCACAGCACAACACACCGCCTAAATCTCACGGTGATGTTTGTGGCCAGTTTGTTATAATTACCACTACATTACTACGTGGTATATTTGAAATATAAATACAAAATGTCCCTATCTCCCTAACCGAGCTCCTAACTGCCTACTAATTTCAACTTCCCCAGTAATCAATGTGGGGAAAATTAAATACAAATAATCTATATCCTTTCTAAAAAAAAAACCTTCCTTAGCTGTAGAAGAAATGGACAGGGTATGAATATTAAAACACAATCTGAGACCATTATTGTTAGTAATAAAAATAAATTTTGGTAAATATTTGGGACTTTGTCACCACACTCCTTCCTAGGGATGCAAACTAACCTAACTTTAGGCAGCACATTTTTAGTTCAGTTTTAAATAAAGTGGATAAGTATTAGAATTTCTGTAAGTGTTTATGTGCCTAGTAAATTTCACACCCTGTTCAATGTTATAAATCTGAGTGTTATAAACCTGCACGTAAAATATTGTAAGGTTATGAGAACTTAATTTTGCAGGGACCCAGGGATTATGGGGAACAAAAGTAGCCACCCTCCAGAAGGAAGGACAGTGTAAGCATGAATTCAGAGATGATTTGAGCATCTACAGCTAAGTGATACACAAATAAGGCACTGTATTGTTAATAGTTAAGCTACTTGAATACATTCCTATGATTTAACTCCTGAGTTTAGTGTCACTTTATTTTGACCAAACACAAGTAAAAGCTGAATAAATAACAATTATGCAGGGGAAAAAAATTCCTTGCTTCATCCTACTCTGAATCTTCACTTCACTAAAGAATCAATAAAGTAGCAAACAAATATAATAAAGGAGCAAAAATATCTGCATTTTTGCTTTCAGCCCTAGCCTGAGTTAAACTCAGTAAAGGTTCATTATAGTAAATAAACCATGGTATTCTGGTCTACTGCCTATTATGTTCTTAAAGGGTTAGTCTAATTATTTAGCTGTAGGCAGAATCTGGTGATCAGTCCCTGGTTTCTTATGTCTTGCATAATCCAGTAGTAAGATCCACCTAAAGAGCGTGGATGGAGTTATCCACCCTGCCAGCTGTTTCACTCCCACAGTCAGCACCAGTAGCTATTAGACTACCTGAACAGTGACTGCAGCTGATTGGTCATCCAATATGGCCAGATAAAAGAGTATGGCCAACTTTACTCTCCAGCATTTACCAAAAACTGTTGCTTATTTAGGTTTCTAGCTGTGATGCAAACAGCATAATAGATCATATGGTTCAATCTAAATGAAAATATTTTCTTTAGACTGCCTTGTGCAACATGAAACCCTTTCAATACAAAACCCAACAAGCTTACATGACAGTTCAAGTTACAAGTGACTTGAACTGTTGCATTAGTTAACATTTGTGTACATTAATAGATTTGGGGTTTTTAGTGTTTTGGACCAGTTTGCCCCAAGGTCCCAGAAAAAGCTGCTGCTCAAACTTCATGCAAACAATCAGTACAGTAAGTCTATTTCCCTTCATCCTGGTTGAAAAATCCTTCATAGAGGGATGAATACATAACACATAAAATGGAAAGTAAGGTTGATGATAAGAGAAGCAATAGTGGCTGCTTTCATTGTGCATTTTCAGCTGAGTTATGCAAATCGACCCCTGCAATGGTATTTGTTTGAAAAAGAGAGTTTTAAATTGGTGCTATTGACCTTCACTTAAATGACATTCAAACGTCAAGCGGAGTGTTGCAGTGGAAATGCGGCTGTTGTCTGCAGGTGGCAATTGATGAAGAGATTGACTGACACTTTACTCAGCAACTCATTTTTGCTCCTAATTTGTGCAGGGGGGAAAGGTTTATCCTCTTAAAAGATTTGAAATAAACCAGAGAGCACTGCTGATAAATAATCTCTTATCAGATCAATCTAAAATATATTTTAGAGACGCTAGGATCAAAATTACAGCCAGAAAGAAAAACAACAATAACCATGTTGAATGTGCATACAAAAATTGAGTGTACCACACTGTATATGATTTAGGAGAATATAAGGAGAATATAACAAGGTATAACAAAGAGAAAAATTGTAATTGTACACAAAATGCTGACTATGCAAATATTTTTACAATGGATAACATTCTTGCACTTTACGTAAATCCGGGGAGAGAACATGGTAACATGTATTTTATATTGCAGTTGGATCACCAGACATTTTGTATCACATCATGTTACTACCCTAGAGTAGTCACTCAGTACTGCTGGCTGCCTCTACATTCTGTATAAATGGAAAGTTGTGCTTCTCTCTCTGTCTCTCTCCTCTTCAGACACAGTTAGGGTAAGCACAGGCTCGAACATCGGTAGTCATACACATGATACATGCATTAGAGGTGAATGAAGCCAGTTATTCTTGCAGGGCTCTCAGAAAAAATTAGATTTGTTTGCAAGATGCAGCTGAATGCATGTCAGAATGAGTATTTTAAAATGATAGTTAGGCTGCTAGCACTTTAGGCCCAGAGGCTGGCCTAAGGCTAACATACTGTACATAATAATCAATGCTAGATTCTGGTGTTAGGTGGCAGGACTACAGTACTTTTGATTCATTGCCAGTTGATATAATGTGGCTTAATATTGGAACCAGAGGCTAAGTTTAAGAAACATCTGAAATTATAGACAGGCTAGTGGATACCACACGCTATAGGAAGTGCCACCCTAGACCTGGACCCAAATGGCCTGTCTCCAAATCCAGACTAGAGATTTGAAGAGGTCAGCAACACATTCTACAACAATTTTTTCCATAGTGAATCATACATGACTTGACAGTGTTATTAAACATTAAGTGCACAAACAAGGACTTTCCAATTCAAAACTGTCCTTCTTTTGGCACTAAATCACCTTGTACCTCTTTGCTTCTCAATTGTTCCCCTTTAAGTCTGATGTGTAGACCTCTACAATATTAATAAAAGACTATTTAACTGCCAAGTATTTATATTGCGTTAAACCTGACATCTAACCTTTGACTTATTACATTGTGTTTTTACATCCACTAAATATAATGGAAAAGTGGAAATGTACCATAAGTTGCTATTATTTGTAATGGTTTGCATGATTGGGGTATGGTAAAGGTGTGTCCTTGACTGGAATATTTTATGCTAAACAGTGTTGCTCTTTTCCACCTCAGTTGAAATGTGTGACGAAGATGATTTTCGACTATTAATTACATGACATCACACTGCATTATTTTCAGTTAAAAAAACATGTACATGGATGCATAACAAATCTCAGTATTAGCAATATTTAATATGCTGTCTCGGTATGGGAATTTCTATTTATATAAAGATTAATATTATTAATAGCTTCTGGGTAACTTGATATTGAGTTTAGGTGATTAGCAATGTATACAAAGAAAACATCAAAGTCTAAAATTGACAAACTGTTTTATAGCCCCACTGGATAGTGTCCACAAATCATAGTAATGTTAGCCTGGTTGCTCAGGAAAGACTTGTATGTCTGCAATTCATTCAGCACAGCATATTAGCACAGATTTAATCAGAAGAGCCAGCTTGTATTACATAACCAGGGCTGCTGATCTTATGATGATGTAATGAAAATCTGGCAAAACCCAGTTTTTGTATTTCTCATTTTTATGTATTTTAAATGAGCAGGATGTGCTCCAGTAGTTCTCTTTGACAGGTCTGCTAGCCATTGATGCGCTCACCAGTCAAGATATTTTTTTTTTTTATTCCATTTGAATTCAGCAATTCTTTTTAAACCTTTCTAAAATTGTCTTAATTTAAAACATGCAAAAGAGAACTTAGAAATATCATTGTAATCTTTTCTCAAAAAATATATTTTAAACTTGGCATAATTACTGCAATGTAATGTGTTTTTTGTCTGGTGCAAGCAACATGTAAACGTCATAAATCTAGTGCAGTTTATATCTATACTAATGAGAAGCAGGACAAATGCCACCGTTTCATGGCATCTGCTGTCATTTCTGGTATCAGTGTAATCTCTGTGCTCCAGTCTTGAACAAATGCCATCAACTACATTATTCATGATGTCCTCATCAACCTTGCCATTGTTTCCTACACATTCTATTGCTTGTTCAAGGATAACTAGTTCTTGCAGCACTGTGTCCTCTTCAGTCCTCTTTGGCTCTAATCTCTGTTCTATTATCATACAGGCATGACCATCTGTTAGATCCACAGATACGAATGTGTGTGAATGAATGTTAAAGCAGGTATGCATATAGAGCCCAGCTGTTTATAACAGACAGCAAACATAAAACTAGGCAAACAAAATCAGGAAAACCAAGAGGTTTTCTGCATTACATATTATGTATCCCTGGATATGGGAATGACTTGGATATTAGAGCTTACAGGGTTGGATTACTAAAGGAGTAAAGCACTTAGCAAACGTGCACTTAGCAAAATGAATTTTTAGTGAAAGAGGTGAAGCTCTGATGACTTTAATCATCCAATCATTGCAAACAAAAATCCTGTTTTTTAATTTCCCTTGCACGTGTTTCGATATTCTATGTAAAGTGTATTTTTACTACATTAACTAAGTGAAAAAGTCCATGCAAAGTGAAAATTCAGTTTGAAAACATGAACATGTTGTACTCCTTTAGCAAATCAACCCCTATGTTTCACAATTACAAATTTTCCACTAGGGTCCTATAGCTTTTTTATGTCTACAGATGTTCCTCGCTTACCGACTTACCTGTTTTGCGACCACTCGCTCTTAGGACGGACCGCCGATCGACCTCCGACCTTGCGCGTCAGCGTCAGTGCGCCGTGTCACCGGCGGAAGTGGTGTCCTCCGATCTTCACTGCTGGTCCCGGTAAGTATTTTCATTGCCCGATGTACAGTACACTGTTCGGTACTGTACATCTGCAACGCTATACAGTACTGTACTAATGCAGTACAGTACTGTATAGAGTTCCTCACTTAGCGACCAATCTGTTTAAGGCCATGGTCGTAGGAACGGAATCGGTTGTTAAGTGAGGAATACCTGTATATAAGTTACTGTTACTGTTATGTGCAACATAAAACAGAGGTCATCAACTTGTTCAACTAGATCGATTGTTTATGGACTGTATATTAATAGTGTTAAAGGAGCTCTTCAGAGAAGATGTGTGCACTGATCTTGCAGCCTGATTGGTTGGATAGGGAAACATCCATGTAACAACACTGTGAAGAAAACATAAAAAACCAGCGCAGAGATCAAAGTGCAGTATAAAGGTGACTGTTTAATAAGGTTAAAAGTAATTACACTTACATGATATTTAAAAACATGTTGTCCGTCACACATCAGATGAAAGTCCGATCTCAGCTGCTGGTCCAAGATTTTTATCATGATAGACGGCACATGGAGAGAGCAGAGTCCAGTCCAGAAAGATTCCAGAACACCTGTGCTGGAATACACAGATCGGATCCAGTGACTGAGCACTGCTGTACCTGGGTCTCTTCAAAGCCAGGTCACAGCTGCTGAGTACTTCCAGAGGGCATGACCCTGAAATGAGAAAGACACCTCCCTAAAATAACTTATTTCAGCTTGGGATCCCTATGAATAGATGTCAGGAAAAAAAACAGACCGCACGGAAAGGTTTACTCTGCAGAGTAAACCTTTCTGGGAAAAAATGTTTAACTCCCGGGTGTCCAGGAGCCACTATCTAATTTATTGTGTGAACATTCTGAAATCATTTAGTAAATCAGCCTGTTTAGCTCTTAAAAGCAAGCATCTTTTAATCCACTCCCTCTGAGCCCAGGTCATCCTAGAGCCTGTAAATGGACAGTGAAACAGGGGGAGAGAGGTGAGCAATCACTACCACAGGACCAAGAATCAAGTGGGTGTATCTTCTTTATTTTGGACAATAGACAAAAATGAGCACTTAACTCCTGCAGTGCAGGAATCATTTTTTAAATGCCCAGAGTTGTTCCTTAACCACCTCCTGTTCGCTGGCTGTAGGTAAACGGCCATATGGGAACGTTATAGGAGCGGGTGGGCATCTTTAGACGCCTTCCCCTCACCCCCCTCGTGTGCAGAGTGGGGAAACTGTCAAAAATGTAATCAGCCAGCGATGGCTATTTACATTCAAGCGATCAGGTGTCTCTATATTGAAGAAGCATAAAAAAAGTAAAAAAACACACACAAATTTTTTTGAAGTCCGCCGCCCCCCTAAAATACACACACAAACATGGAGTGTGAGCAATTATTTTAGGGACATTAATCACTCATGACACTAAACTGATGAGCAGTAAAAGCGTTTAAAGCGTCGCCTATGGCCAATTTTTGATGTGGCCGTTTTTTGCGATTTTGCGGGCGCGCACAATTTTAAAGCTTGACATGTTTGGCGTCTATTTACCCGACGTGACCCCGTCTTTTATATTTTACAAAAAAATTGAGGTGATTAATAAATGTTTCATTACATTTCATAGGGAAACAGGTTTTTTTCCCAAATTGAAGGTACTTTTTTTGTTGTATAGTAAAAAATAAAACCCCAGTGGTGATTAAATATCACCAAAAGAAAGCTCTATATGTCCCCCAAAAAAGGTATAAAATTAATTTCAGTACAGCGTTGCATGACTGGATAAATGTCTGTCAAAGTACTGCAGCACTAAAAACTGGGAAATGGCTTGGCCAGGAAGGGGGTTTAACACCCTGGTCTTTAAGTGGTTAAACATAATAGATCATTTGCCAGCTCAGTTCCCTCTTAGCCATCAGGGTCCAATTTTCCATTTGAGTGGAGCTCATCTACATTCAGCTGGTACTCGGTTTGGTGCTACCCTCTCCTCTCCTCTACTCCGCCCCTGCCCCCTTCGAGGGGAGATATTTGAGATACCTGGAATTTTGCATATTTAATAACAGTCCCCTTTACCACTGGTGGCCAACAACCTACATTAGTGTCCTTTGCCCTCCTACTATTTCCATCCCATCTGCATTCGCTCACACTGGTGGTAAGTGGGAAAGGATAAGGAAAAGCCACCTTACAATGGTGGTCAGTGGGACACCGTAAAAAAAAAGAAATTAAAAACTGGCATAGGATCATTTATTTCTCTATCCATATCAAAGGAAAAACGTACTTGTCCTCGTCCTTGTATAAATTAACTTTTGTAGTCCATCCTAACATATTATACAGTTTTAGCTGGACATATTAGGTAGGAATAGAGGAGAAAAGGTTTAATATATTGCAGCTTATCAGTTATTAGATGCACTGGATGTATTATTTTTTTTGTTGACAGGCTAAGTACATTTACTGCAAGTACAGAACATATCTGTTAAACTTGATAGGAATCCACTATCCTTGTAACCTCATGTGCACAGAACTAAAATCTCATACAATATCCAGCTATCTTCTGTGAACTACAAAACCCTCCTCTGAATGTAATGGATCTCAGGAGAAGGTTAGGTGTGTGCATCAAAATCATGATTGCAGCTTAGGTTGACAAAGCTGATCCTTTATAGACATAGTTTAGTAAAGGTGGCCATACACTGTACAACCATCGCAAGACCTTAGTCTTGAGATGGTTGTAAAGTGATTTAAAAAACGTACGATCTGCCCATCTTGGACAGGCAGATCGCACTCTCGATCATCGCAAGCCCGCCCCCCTGAGGGGTGGGCTTCCGATGACCACAATGCTGAACAGGCAGTGTGCGCGTGCGCACACCGGCCCGTTCGGCATTTGTCTCCCGAGCACCGTTCAAAGCAGCCGAAAATCGCACGATTCTCGGCTGGTTTTCTAACATGCTCCTTAGACAAAAGACGTGCGACCGGTCGCACGTCTTCGTTCACACTGTTCGATTCTCGTATGATCGCGGGATTTCCAGCGATTCTCGTACGAGAATCGAGCAGTGTATGGGCACCTTAAGTGAGAGTTGGCATCCTAGGACAGGAAGTGTGTTACTGGTATGATCACCATGTAAAAATAAAAACATAAAATGTAATAAGGAAATGTTGCCATCTCATATAACATTTTATTATAATACATTTCGATTTTTGGTTTGGACTTTAAATTGCACAGCCCCAGATATTTACCCCAAAATAAAAACCTTCTGACTAATAGGATTTCACAGAAGTGTGATGATTATATGGTGAAGTTCAATTTCCTTATAAAGCAATTTAGACAGGCCAAATAAATGTTTGTGTAAATTATTAGTATAAGATGAAGATAAAATAAAGTCAGGTTTGCATGGAATATAAAATGAGAATGTCAGCTAGGGCATCCAACAAATTTGTGTATTTGGGTATTATTAGGAACAGGGAATTGTTTGTTTCATTTAAGGTCTTAGCATATTTGATTTTTTTATGTATACTTTCTTCATGTAGGGACTGGTCAGGTCAAGGAAGACCTGATGCAGCTCCCCATGCCCCTCTAGAGAGAAAATTACTTATAATATTATCATCACAGTGCTATCATCATGCAGTATATCTTTGTTGCAGTATTGCATCCACTCTGCCCTAAGTAAAGATAGATGCTTGAAGCTCAAGGATTACATAACAGATGCCAAAGTATTGTTGCATGGTGCTACACAGTGCTATTATTCAGCTGTTTGTTTATCTCCTGGGCTTAGTGCTAGAATGCATTTGTCATTACCAGACAACAGTTTTAACATTAAACTCCACCCGGGTCCACCACTGAGACTGGGTGCAGTTTTCAAACAGCACTGAGAAGAAAAAGTGTAATGTCAGGTCCATTTTAAAACAGCATCTGGGACTGAAGTGGTTAGGGTTTTCTGCATGAACTCTCTGACTGTACCACAGTTTCCAATGTTTGCTGGATAGCATTAGCTGTTCTGTGATCATGTTCCCTGGAATTTGAGTTAAAAATAACTTCCATAATAAAAAGAAATGCAAACTCTGATTGGGCTGATCATGTTTAGTAATACCATATAGATTAGGTTTAGATGCACCAAATATATCATTTACATCTAAGGCAAAGGCAGATGCAAGTAAGTCATCAATTCTCATTATAGAGAAGTAAATATGTCATCATGACTGGCTAATGAATGGCTAATATATACCAGCATCAGTCAAAACAACTTATGTTACAGATTGTTCAATCTGTCATTATTATTTCAGTTTCCTCTGTACATACACATGCACATTGTGGTTATTTAAGCACACACAGACAAAATTATATAGATAATTAAGAAAAAAATTCCTATATATGTTTATTTGTCATAGTGGCCATTGTCACAAGGGACAGAAAGTGATGAGAATTAGGGATGGGCTCGATGTTCGAGTTAAGCGTGAGTTCGACTCGAACATCGGCAGTTTGTGTCAGGACGTTCGGTGGGCTGTTCACCCGCTGAAGGCCCCACAAGGCACTGTGCCTTGTGAAGCCCTGATTGGCTAAAGCCTTGCACCTGACCTTGCCCAATCAGGGCCCAGTACTCTGTAAGAGCCACGATTGAGCAAAGTCATGCTCAACCGTTTTGGAGAAATGATGTAATCTATTAACTGGATTTGGGTTTGTCTAAACTCACACCTCTCCAATTTGAGGTAAAGTTGATTTTTTTTTTCTCAGACATTCAAAGATGATGGAAACATGCTTGCGATGCTCCTCTAGACTATCTGAAAAAGATAAGGTAGGCAATCCATGTAGGCAATAACAAACTGATCTAAAAGAGCTCACAGCACATCATTGATAAAATTTTGAAATGTCAGGACATTGCAAAGACCAAAATGAGATTGCTGAGAATAGGTTTTATGTTCTTTTTGAATTATCAGTGAGATAGGCTAAGTTACAGTGAGACAAAGTAAGTTTATTTGTTCACACACTTTAACTTCCGTTGCCATCTCTCCATCTCCTAAAAATAAATATATCTATGTATAGCATCAATCTACATAGGTTCAGGAGTGTTGGAATCTGGAAAAACTTTAGGGCACTTCTGTGCTGACTGACTAACAAAACAATGCATACCTTCATTACTTCCAAACATACCTAGTCTCTCCTTCCTCCCTTTAGTAAGTCTCTGATCAATTTGCATACATAATTGGATGAAAGACTCAAGGTCATTGGTAGTCTCTTACTCTGATGAGCTCATCTTTAATTTGTTTTACGCTGCTGGATTCCAAGTGGTATCTGCAAGCCAACATCAAATTTCAGCTGTGTATTCAGTAAATTGTGCATGTTGGCTTCAGTAGTAGCACAGCATGGTTGCCATGGGCAACTGCTCAGATTTTTGTCTGCTCCAGTTATGATAAATTTCTCTCTTACTGTTTTAGGATCTAACTGTTTTAACAGAAATGTATGAAAAAACAAGTATGTATCATGTATGTGTGGCTTCCCCTCTTCCTTTGCTAATTACTGCAGCCAGTTGTAGGTCATATAAAATAGATAAAACCTGGTATTTCTTGCTTCCTTAGTGATGTAACTCTATGTTTTAGTGACCATGCAGTCCTTTTCATATAGCAAGTGCATAACCTATAGAACCAATAGGGAAAAACATGTCCTACAAATAATGTGATGCTGGAATTCATGTAGCTCCCTTCCTTCATCCCCCTAGAGAGAAGCCATGACTCGTGTGCCAACAACTCATTATTCTGATAGTTGATTTTGCCAGGGAAATTCTACAGGTACATAAACTTTTCTACAATATATTTGCAAATATTTACAACATGGTTATGTAAGTGCATATTTATTTCCTTGGCTGAACCTGGAGTTGTTCTGTAAATTTAAATGCCTGCTTGCTAAAGCACAAGTGATTAACTGATACTGTGTTGCAGTGAATTTCACAATATCTGTATTCAATCTTCAATACTTAAAGGCTTCTGCTCTGTAACCTTCTAAGATTGCTTCATTTATAATTGATCTCAGCATGTATGTAAGTAAATTACTTTTTACCCTTCCTAAAAGCATCTGCTGTACTTTACCACTAATCTGTACCTCTGCCCGCAAGCCTTTAAATAGGCCATTAGGAGAATATCTCCAACAGAAACAGACTGTCCTGTTGGACCAACATAACAGATGCTGGGAAATACCAGCGTTTACTAATGTTGTTTGGATGGAGTTTTTGAAAGTGATTTTGTGTAGAAATCTGTTGTTTGGAAGGCATAATGCAAAACCAAATCACATCCTGAGCTAAAAATGGTTGGGGAGAACATTAGTAGCCACTTAGATACTTTTCCTACAAGGTCCTACCAAAGTAAGTTTATGTGAGGGATGGGGGTAGATCACTGGAGGACACTGCGTCCTTATCCAAAAAAATTCAGTGAACAACTATCTCCAGCATCGTTATTGTGCAATTAAGACATATTCACACATTAGCCATGTTAAAATGCCCACAGAATGTTGGGAAAGCATCCAGTCTCACAATATGCCTCCCCAACCTAGCTAATTGGATATAGCTACCTGCTTTGTTGAAGTCAATCCAAACTATGCTCTAGCATTTAATACACAGGCTCACAATGCTGATGTGTTTGCCTCACAGCTTAAATTTCCTGGTTGCATTGTAAAATTCAGCAAATTTCTTTTTCTCTCATTAATAGTGACATCTTTTGTGTTTAGGTTGTTATGAATTAACTTTAACTTTTACACTGCAAGGACTCATTCACACCTAATATTTCTCCTTGAGACGCATCTGTGTTTATGCCACTAGCTGCAGAAGGGAAGGCCTACACAAAGCAATGACAGGCTGACAGCATACACAGCTGTTCGCATATAATCGGACATGCAGCGATTTCCTGTGGATAATTGCCCTTAGACGCAAACTTTTTGCATCTGGGGTGATCATCAACAGGTAGTTGCTGCATGTCTGATTATGTGTAAATTATAGTGAATGACTGCGGGCGCTGTGTCATTGCTTAGATACAGAGTTAAAGTGAAACTAAAGTCTACTGTGAAGGCTCGGCTCCTAATACACCCTTTCAACATTGACCAATCCAGGCTGTCGGGCACTGCTCCAACTTCCACTGCCATCTACCCTGATGCTTCTACCAGGTCCACTATCATCCTCTTTGGCCATTGAGTGGCCTGTCATAATGTTAGTCTATCTATAGCATGTGCACATGGAAGGAAAGTAGATGGTCACTTCTCCATGGAGAACTGGTTTTTGGGTTTTCTGGGTCCCTTAAGCAGTTCAATGTGTGCGCAGGTAAGTGATGAGTAAAAAAAAAAGACACCCCACAAAATGAATATTATTTGTTGTTACCTAACACTTTCCTATCTAAGGTCTAGTGATTGAAAATGTCCTGTGGCATCTGCAACAGCACTGTTGGGAGCAGGGAGTATGGAGAAGTAATATTTCTGCTCCACAAACTCAACATGTTAAATCTGTGCCAATGGAAGCAGTTTTATATGCCCAGGGGACTCTGGGAGGAAATTATCTGAGACATCCTTGCCCATGCAGTATATGGACTTAGGTTAAGTATAGGTAGTGATGTCACACTGACAACCCCCCTGGTGGTTTTGGAGTGTCACTCCTGTTTTTTAGGGAATCCCTCTGAAATCACCCCCTATGCTGATGGGCATGTGAACTGATGTCAGCATACCATTGGTGTTAGACTGTAGCGACGCCTGCATATTCAGCATTGCAGGTCCAGTCTCCAGCATTTTTCTCAGCAACATTCTAAACAGTGGGCCTATAATGCTGAACATTTAAGCAGCTTGAGCTCATTACATACAAAACTGTATCTAAAAACATTTTCAGACGGTTTTTTAATAAAGCCAACACATTTCAGGTACAACAATACTACCCCTACTTCACCTATTAAACAAACATAAAACATAATGAATTAAAGGACAGTAATGATAAATAGATTAAATTGTTGTATATAAAAGATAGGATTACAATACAATGCATTTAATCAAACTTAAAACCGCTGGGGTTAATAAAAACCAAAAGAAAAGCTTTCTATTATAATTTATTATGGCTGTTATTAACCCCAGTGGCATTTTGTTTGATTATATGCATTTTATTGTAATCTTTTATGTACAACAATAATTTATAATTTCCTTTATCATGCTTCATCACACACAAGGCAGTGACTCAGCATTGTCATCCAGCCACAGGAAGTACTGTTACTGGCAGGATCTCCAGGTAAGTACCTGTCCAGCAGATGTACCTAAGGCAACTGTATATAGTGAGGCATAATATCAAACATACTGGAAAAACAGATTTAGGGTTTATATACACTTTGAGGTGTATTTCTAAAATGTTTGCAGAATGAAACAGCTCTGCCAATGCCTAAGATTTAGATTTGCAGTACTTTATGGCCACTAGGATGAGTTTCCTATGCTGCTTGGTTCCACCTAGTGGTCATAATGTGCTGAAATTCTAAAACTTAGATGTTTAAAAAATACACCCCTTTGTGTGTTCTTTTCACACTGAGGCCTTCCATGACCCAATAGTTAATCTTGCTGATATGAATTCAGTAAGTATCATTACAGTGTTTAATCACGGTCTGTGTTGCCTGTAACTGAAATGTGGTGTTTTTTTTCCCCAGCACTGTATCAGATAAGCACTAAAATTGTACTCGTCTGTTATATTTTCTTTACAAAATTTCCTATATAATCAATCATCTTCTTCTTACAATACAATAACTAAAACCCATGCCAAAATCACATTACTGTACATAAGGACTAAGCACAGCACCTATGAAAAATTAACATTAAATTTTCATTTTAATTATTGGATTTGAATTATTCCTAGAACTGTTATAATGCAAATGAAATTCCCAATTGTTTTCCTTTATTGCATTCCCTACTGCTGTCTCTCAAGTAGGGTACATTTTTCCATTTTATGCTGCATTCTAACATGTTTTCTATAACTGATATGAGAAAACCAATCATGGACAAGTGGTTAACTCTTCCCCTGCTGCTCATTTTACCTCAATATATTTGTAATCAGATTGTAAGCTCTATGGGATAAGGATAGCCTTGTCTAGTCATTTTATTGCTACAATGGTTTTATGTATTCCCTCTGTTAATATGTAAATTTGCTAACAGTTCTATTTGTAAATTGTATTTGAGGAGGTAAAATGAATCCCATTCTTTTCTGTTTATGTAGGAAAACAGTATGCAGCGGGTACACATATTCTGCAATGCCTTACAGACAATACTGTATAAATGAGGAACATATCGTGTTAAGTCTTTACTTTATTCATACACGCACACACACACACGCATACCCTCACAAATGCTGATAGGTTAATTGACTTCTCACAAGCTGGCCCTAGAGTTTGTGTGAATGATTATAATGTATGACTCCTGTAGGTAAATTATTGTTTAAACCCCCGGGACAGAAAATGGTGGCAAATAATAAATATAGGCAAACACCAATTAACATACCAATATGTTTTGTCTTGCAAGAGGAAACCTGAGTATCACAAAAGTATGGTCCCAAACAGAATCTTTTCCAGAGCTAGCCATCTGAATCTAGTGCTTTCCCTTCTAAAAATGTGGAAAAACTACATTGATAAGCTGCCATTTGCTGTTAGTGAAAATTGCAATTAGATAGCATTGTCTGTAGAATCATTGTTGACCTTTCAAAACATTCACATGAAAAGTTAGCATATGCGCCAAACGAAAGAACGCATATACGCTAGGAGCAGGCACATTTTAATACTCAAGTGCAAAAGTTACATTTGAAATTTTCAAAACTGTTACAAATTTAAAATTTAAAAAGGGAAGGTAACATTATTTTGAAACAAAAACAGATATGCAATGAAAAGTGCTCTGCAGGACTTATAATTGGTTTGCGTAGTAGGATGATTGGGGCAACAATTGGAGGCATGGTTAATGATGTCACAGGGGCTGGAGATAGGAGATAGGCCTAGCCACACACTGTAGCTAATGTCCTCCTGCCATGATACCAGTGTTATAAAAGACCACTTTCATATTACAAAAGACTCTTGAACTGCTTGTTACTACACACTACTGTTCTCCAATTGATATAGAGAGCTGTTCTATAGAGACAGCTCAAGCCAAACTAATTTACGAATGATCTCCTTATTCCAAAAACACAATTTGTTCCCCCCACATGTAATTTAAATGAACCGCACACACAATTTCCTACATGCAACATTTACAGCAACAAAACACACAAAAAAATACTAAATTCTAAATACATTATTAAGAAATGTATTCAACAATCAATATCACCTAGGTGACCACAGCTTTTTGGGACTTGTAGTTTCTCAGGAGCTCTGGGTGATAGATAGATAGATAGATAGATAGATAGATAGATAGATAGATAGATAGATAGATAGATAGATAGATAGATGCAGTGCAACAAGAAAAAAGGAAGTTTACTATCACTACCCATTGGGTAGTCTTTTTGTGACTATGAACACCAAGGGGGTACCACTGTGATTTTTATTTCAATTTCCCCACATAAAGACAGCTCTAAATTACAGAAAAGTGCAATAGGCAGAATAACTCTTCTTGCATTATGGCATTTGCAAAGTGTTAACAGTTGGTCAAGACCACATTAATGCTTTGCTTTTGAATATATATGGAGGATTGTATAAAATGAGGCTGTGCTATGCAGCCAGAAGATACAATTTCAGACAACCAGATGCTGGCATGTTATTCCTATTTTTGGAAATATCAGATGTTCTCTTAGGGTGTGAGAATGTATCAAATATTGTAATTCAGGTAATGAAGATAGATATGAAAATTAGATTCAGCAGTTTACTTGGGTTAGATAACCAACAGCTTGTGCAGCAAATCTAAAGGCAACCTATGCAAACTTTTATTATTTTCTCAGAAAATAAATTCACTGAGAGATGAACAGTGAACAATGTAAGAGTTTACTTTTCTAGAATCAAATCTCAGATTGGATTTAGTAGTTACTGTCAGTACAATATGTCTACTGAATGTCGACTGCATATATTGATTTTAAGACAAAATAAGAATTATAAAGAATAAATAATATTCTTCCAGTTTACTGTGAATGATAATTGGATGAGTCTTGAGTTGATCAATGATTAGAGAACAGTTGTTTCTCTGCAGAGCTTCAAGCTTCAAGCAAACGTTTGTGAACCTTCTCCTGAAGTCCTGCTAACCGGACACGGCTCAATAGAACACCAACTGTTATGTTCATATAAGATCTTGACTGAAGTTTGCAATATATATTTCCATCACTGTGAAATGAACTTCACACTGAGTCTTTCAGACCATTTCTCTTATCAAGTATCTCTTGACTTCGCAGATTTTAGTTTAAGATGCGTTTTAATGGAAAAAAATATATAAAACCTATTAGAGTATGAAGCTATAAAATAGGAAAAATAGTGGAAATATGATTCACTGTAAAGTATGTTTTGAAATTCAAACTCTCTAGGCCACATATTTAATGAAAAAATGAAACATTGAGGAGTTTTCTAACATGTCTCGTTCTTCACTGAAATAAGCTACTATGTGACTTTAGTGGTCTTCCATACTTAACTATATTACAAATGTTGAAGTAATGACATGTGGCAGTCATCATTTAAAGAGCTCCACTAAGCACCTATCTAATATTACCACCAGCGCCAGATTTATACTTTTCCCGCTAGATCAACTGCCTTGTGCCACCTCACTCCTGCCCCAGTTAACCAAAATGTATCACACTATCAACATAAGACATTATAACCTTACATAGCACGGCAAACCCATGGACATAGGGGCCAAAAGAGACACCTAGCATTATGAACTGGGACCAAAGAACAAATGTTGTTCTTGCTCTGATGACAGTTCAGTTATAGGTGTACAGAGCCACAATATCTGAACTCTAAATACACAATTCCACCAACAAAATGCAGAACATGTGGAGTATAAGCAACACTGAACACATAGCCAAACTACAATGGCAGGCAGGGTGTTAGTGTGAAAATGTGTATTACGTTGTATGGGAATATATTACTGGTAGTTAGAAACATGATGTATGGGTGGCTCTGTGCTGCCCCTGAGAGTCCTGCTATCCTAGGCCAAGGTCTATGTTAGCTATAAAGTTATCTAGCCCTGCATTGCATACCACTTAATACAAGCCTACACTGAACTGGCTATGTTTTAAACTGTTTAAACTAACAGCACTACTTTTTATTATTATTTCTGTAAAAACGTTAGAGATAGATTTAAGACAAGGTACATCCATTACACTCACTATGCAAAGAATGCTGGGCTTTCTAATAAAAAAGCTTAGAAGTATCTTGTTTATATCTGAACAGTGCAAAATATCTGTCTGGCATTTCTATATTTGCCTGCCATTCTCAGCTAGAAGAGAGGAGAAATAAGATATTTAAGTACAATCAAACTCTTACACAAAGTGCTGGAGTTGATTCATGCTGGATTACTGCATAAATCTGGAAGAAATACACAAAGGACACCATGATTCAAGCAATTATACACAAAAGTCTAGTATTACAATTTGGTTTAGCCCACATTTCAGCTTTAATAAAAAAAGATGGTTTCATTGGACAATAAGGAGATTTGTAAGATGGAAGCGAACAGAACAAACCTAGACCCTAACATGAAAGTTAAGATTTGCAAATAATTTCAGCAACCTGTTCTGTATATCTGCATTTACAGATAATTTTGACATTCACATTTAACTAAAGCTAACTTGTGCTTATCCAATTTTTGCATCATGCCTTTCATTTAAATTATCCAGGCTTGTGACAGGATTATCGTAAAATCCTGCTATAAAAATTACTGAATTAGATTGTTCACATGGTTAGTCTGTAGTTTAATATATAGTTATCTGTATGTTGCCCTTACTGCTTGTGTTTAACCAAACCCTGACTGGAATTTGTACTTTACTGTATCCTTCGAGGATTCTTTCTGTTCAGAGATCCATTTGTATGCTGGGATATAAGTTAGTAGAGGTGTTTAGTTTTGAAATTGTGTTTTATTGTATGATAAAAAAACTGTTATGGATTTAATATAGTTTTTCTGATCCTTGTGTTACCTTAAAAGTCAGTACTGTTGACCCCTTTCTGGAATTTTATTTTTGATACTTATGACCATTTCCTTCACACCAAGGTGGACAGGTCCCTGCAGGTAGCTCTCCTGTCTGTGCTCCCGGGTTCAATTTCATTAGCATAGAAGGGCCTATTGAGATGCTCCCTGATAGCAGCATGGGCGGTAATACAGAGGCACTGGAAGTTGAGTACTCCACCTACTCCCCGTGAATGGCTGATTGAATTAAATTCTGTATGGAGGAGCTTGCTGCGGCTCTGTACCACGTCAATGCCACATTTTATGCAACTTGAGAGTCTCTGGTTACATTCTGTACTACTGATAGATTTTGTAGCCTTCTGGCCGTTTGATCTGACACCTCTGTGATGGGAGTGAATCTTTGGGATCCATGGACCTGTGACTGTACCCCCTCTTTCTCTTCTTCTCTTTTACCTTCCTCGTATTCTCTGCCTTTCTCTCTTTCTCCTTCTCTCTATGGGCCGCTCCCTCTTCGTGTGGGTACTACGGAGCTGATCAGTTTGATATCATGGGGTAATTTTCCTTATTTGCCAGGATTACCATGTGATGTTACCATGTGCTGTTATGTGACCTCCTTCAAAACCTTAGTTTAATGGGATGCCTATGTGTTCTTGGCCTCTACTCCTTTGTTTTTCTTTTTGAATATTGCACCCATAAGGTACCTTAAGAATACTGTGGCGTTGGCCCTTCTGTTATTGGTTTACATGCTCTATGTCTTCTGTCTATTTTTGTATTATTTCTTTTACAAAAAAAGTTTCTAATAAATATAATCTTTAAAAAAAAAGTCAGTGCTTAATCCTTCTCTCCTTTAATAACATAATATTGGACATGGTACTTGTATTAAACACACCAATTTGCTATATGTTGTGCTATGTTTAAAGGAGAACTATGGGGCAACGTTTTGTATCCCAAAGTTCTCAGGGTCACAGAAGGACATATACTGTGTCCTCCCATAACCCAAAACTAAGCATATAGCGGGCTATTGCCAACTACATGCTGAGAGCACAGCAGCCGGGACAGATCCCAATAATACTGTTGAAATCCACCCAGCTGGATGATTGACAGCTGGCTCTGCCTCTCTACCTCATAGTTCTCCTTTAAATAATGTGTATATATCTCAAATCAAATTGTGTGTTTTCATATTGCTATGGGAACAATAAGTTTCTATGTCTTGAAGTACTTTTTTCCTCCCACTGCTTTTACTAAATAATTCTAGATTTTTTTTAAATCTGTAAATTAATTAAATGAATGTTTAAAATATGCAAATATTTTATTTGCATATATTTCCAAAAATAGCAGTAAAATGCTAGAGATTGCATGGTTCATAGGATTTTCATATTGTGTTTTTACGCTATAATATGGCTACATCCTTGCTTGCCTGGGAACTTTGATTTGCTTTGTAAAGGTTGGTTTCCATGAGCACATAGTATATAATTTAACTACAATTTGATAAGAACAGGAATATTCAGTACTCTTCTTTAGAGATAATAAGTCAAGATGAAAGTAAAAGCAATGCTTTTCAAAAATCCTCAAGGACGTCCTTTCTAGAAATCATGTATGATGATCTCTGTAAAGCAGATTGTACTCTCCCTTTTATCATACAATACAAATGCAGGAATCATATAAATATATACTAATTATTATATTTTCAGGACCTTGGTTTACCATGAGAAACAGCAGCATAGACACCGGGGAGGTAGAAATTGGACGTCGCATAACCCAGGAAGTACCAGCAGGAATGTTCTGGAGATCACACCTCCATGTTGTCCAGCCGCAATTCCTTAAATTTAACATCTCCTTAGGGAAGGATGCCTTGTTTGGTGTTTACATAAGGAGAGGCCTACCTCCATCACATGCTCAGGTAAGAAAAATAAAATCCAGCAAGATGTACAATGCAGAACATTTTTGACACATAAAGATCTAACAGATGAAAGACAATTGTAGATAGGTTGGCTGGTGTGTTGCTATTCTTGAATGAGAGTCTTTCAGCAAAAGTAGTGAAAGTTAAGTAGCAACTTACACTTTAGTGAATATTTGAAGCCTACTACAGCCAAAGTTTTTTTTTCTTCTGTTTTAAATAGTGTGTTAAAGAGTTGAGATTTCTATCAGGTTTTTATTGCTACCTGTGAACTTACTTCGGAGATTTACTCTCACTTCCTGTCTCTGGGACAACCATACAACAAATGGGGGTGTAGGGGCGCCACCAAAACAAGAAGGGCACAAATCCACTTTTTTTTTTAGAAGGTGCGTGTGTTTTTTTTTTATTTACTGTCTTTATTTGTCTCTTTCCCTTCTTCCTTCCTTTTTTCTGTATTTAAACTTTATTTGTGTACTATCATAGTACATTTTTTTATTTTACTTTTATACTGTGCTTTCACCCATTGGCCATTATGCCACTAGTGTTCCCCCATAGAGCTACCTAGAAAATTACTCCTGGTAAATTTTGTTATTGTCATAATAAAGAAATCTGTTGATACAATATATTTTAAATAACTGCTATGGAAGATTAATTCACTTAGACATGCTGTTATCCTTAAACTGCAGACCTTTTTCACATTTTTTGGGGCACTTTTGTGATATGGAGAAATGTTCTTTGCTACAAAAGTGTTTTGAAGGCAACTTTTCAGTGTTTGGAATACTTGCCAGGAAGATCCTTCTCAGGAAGATGAAGAAACATGAACGGCATCCTGCAGCCCTGTGTGTACTCTAATTACATCTAATTTGTTGATCACTAAAGCACTCACATAAAGGAGTGTACAGTCTTCTTATATCAATAGGAAACACCTTCAGATCTCTCCAGATGACTTCTCACCTCCTTCACTGTTCGAGCTAATCCCTTTCATCTAGTATGTTCTATTACTGCAGTCCATATCAACTGACAATTTTTTTCACTATGTACTTAAATAACTGACACTGATGCTGGGATAAAAGATGTTTTTTCTACAATCTAGATGTTTCAGCAGCTGAGCCATTAGGCTACTATCTGCTTGCAATATCCCTGAGGCTATGCAATCTCAGTTGCAAGAGAGTTTGCCTTATTATCTATAACGCATTGTAAAATCTAAGTTTTAAGATGGTGTTGACAAGAGATTGTTTAATGCTTCTTAGTTGTACATCTTCAACCCTAACTTTTTGTAGCCTCACATAAACAAAGTTGAGGTCATGGGTGT
Organism: Nanorana parkeri; assembly: GCF_000935625.1. Lineage (NCBI taxonomy): Eukaryota > Metazoa > Chordata > Amphibia > Anura > Dicroglossidae > Nanorana > Nanorana parkeri. The sequence goes on from NW_017308023.1 coordinate 142,188, forward strand.
CTCTGCTATGTAATTTAACAGCGTGTGGGGATACCCACATGCATAAACTGTTAGGGGGACCTTGGAGGACTGACTTGGTAAGCCCTGTCTAATGTGTTATATTAAATATGTATCCTGCTGTAATATATATTAAAAACTGATGTTTTCTCAGCTTCCTAAATTTATGGACTCCAGTAGGAGAAGCAAGATTGTAATACAGGGGCAGTCAACCTCAGCTGTTTTAGAACTATATATCCCATGAAGCATTCCAAGAGGCCTGATTCCCAAGGCTAGAAGCATGGTGGGATTTGTAGTTTCAGCACAGCTGGAGTGCCAAGGTTGCCTACCCTTGTTGTAATATATTGCTCTGAGCACAGAAGAACCATACTGTTTATTTTCAAGTTACTAATGCAATCAGGCACCACAAATATTGTATTATGCATGACATTGAAAATGTTGGTTGTTGCCAGTCCTTCCTGAACAAGGATCACAGGTACTGATGATGATGATGATGATGATGATGATGATGATGATGAACTAATTCCACCAATTTTGGTTTTTTTTTTTACTCTTGATGCTGCAAAGAGTAATGGAAAATTCTCTGCTAAAAAGACTTTTATGAAAATTACATTTGTGCACTGGCTACAAGTTACACCCATTCCTAGTTGGTAATTACTTTATCCCACCTTAACTGACCAAGTTAAGTGTGTTATCATAAGTGGAGCTTTTTCAATTTCTTGCATGAGATATTTTCAATAAACAAGAATTAGCAGAAAATTTCCCAGATTCTAATTCACTTTTTAGGTGGCAAATTTGCAATTGGGGAATACTGTGACCAACCTATGCTGTGCTCATCTATTGACTCTGGTTAAAAGCTCACAGCAGCCAATAAGGTGTGGAAGCTAAATAACCAAGCTTTTCACTATAAAAGGGCTGAGAACAATCAGAGGTTCAGTTTGTTGGAGCTATTTGACTGCAAGAACAGTGAGAGCTGACTGACTGCATAGAGAAAGATTAATTAGGTATATCAGTTAACAAACTATCCTTGGGTTTTGTAAATTGCAGTGGTGGGGTATATTCTCTTGTGTGATGTCCTGTTTTCACAGCTCTTTGCTTAACCCCAAAAGTCCTTATTAGGATTACTTGTATTAGCAACATGTTTGATTGCTAGCTGTTTTGTTATTATTGTGGTATTTTTATAATTCTAGCTTGAATTTGATTTGGGGGCAGCAACCACTTGTTGCTGCTGACCTGTCCATTACAACATTGCTATCTGTGTCAGCAGCACATTTGATTGCTAGACAATCACCTTCTTATCTGGCTTCTATTTCTGTTTTCTTTTTATTGCAGTCAATGTTTCTTAAGTTCTAGTTTGAAGTTTATTTGAGGGCAACAGGTAATTTTTGCTGCTGACCTGTCTATTACAAAAGTCAATTTATTTGTGGCAAACTTTTCCTTAAACAAAATTAAAAAAACACACCGTGGATGCCACTGATTAGCCAGCATGTGCTCACTACACTAATAATAGCAAACATTTACATTTGTTTAATTTTTACAAGGAAAAGAGCAAACATTCCTCTTGTTGCTGCTGCTTATGCCAGTGTCAGCGTTAATGGTGTTGCCAAGTTCCAGCATTGCCACTTCAGGGCACCTTTTCTCCTTCATTTTCTTTCCTTCTTTCCTTAGCATAAAAAAAAAATTAGGACAAAACTTATCTGTTAATTTTTGTCTCCACTTTAGACCTGTTGATACTACTATCAAAGTGGTGTCACAGGCCAATTTTTGAAAAAGAAACCTGCTTGCTCACTGCACTATTTTCACACCGTGAAAAATGGAGCTTGCAAACGTTGTCTGTAAACTGTGGTGCTACTGCCCAATTTTCACCATCTCATACATGAGGTTTTTTTTGGAATACACTACCCTATGGTTTTTAAATCTGCATTTAGGTTTGTTGTGGCTTGTGTCAATGTGCAAGTGCGTTGTGCTTTGAGGTATATTTAGCTAGCATTTGAAATCAACCAAATATGCTTCTGGTTCCATTTTAACCATTTGAACTGATTAAAAACCCATGCACACTGGCCCTAATTGCCTTATATTGATTTTACTAACAATATCCTGTTTTTTTGTGCATTTGTGCCAATACTTTAGCTTTATTGCAGGTGGTTTTCTGAAGAAATATTCTGATAATAAGTGATGCCCTACCTGAACCCCCCTCATAGAAGTCCTGAAATTCCTAAATATCACCCAAGAGTAATCAAATCAATTAGCTAGATCAAAATATTATTTCCCATGCCTTTAGTAATTACAACCTTAGACAGTATAAGTGACCAAATAGTCTCTATCTCAGCACTACTAGTAGTCTCAGCAGTCTTACCACAGTGACAGCCTCTCCACACTTTCCAGGGCTGCTCCTCAAAAGGGTCAAGAAATCCCTCAGCACATGTAGAAAAACATAAAAACAGAGAGCACCCCTTTCATGTGTAGATCATTTATTTGAAGTGATAAAAAACACAAAGTCAATATACTCCCAAAAGCACTGTGTGTAACGTCTAGATACGCAGAAGTTTGCAGGAGCATCATAATGTCAATAAAAGGAAACTCTCCTCCCTGGCATAGTTGATCAGCAGGGCTCTATTCTCTGACTGGCCTGTCTTCAATTTCAATTCTGCTCACCCATGGGGCAAGCTATGGCTCTGAAGAATGGGCTGTGCCCAGGAAACATGTCAGTCCAAGCTTAAAGTGGCCGGCGTTAACAGTATTGTGACCAGCGGATTTTACGAACTATGCTAGGGAGGAGAGTTTCCTTTGATTGACATCATGAAGCTCCTGCAAGCATCTGTGCATCTAGGTGTTACAGACAGTGCTTTTGTGAGTACATTGACTTTGTGTTTTTTTATCACTTATAATAAATTATCTACACATGTTTTTCTATTAGACAGTATAAGTTGCAAGAGAACCATCAAGTCCTTTTTTAATTCTTTACTTTTTCTTTTGGTGTTTGATTTTGAGCATTATTGCTTTTTTGGTGTTACTTCCTTTACCATAGACTTATTTTTCTCCTTTTTTGTTAGGTTCCATGTTTCTGCTGATTATATTACTATTGGCTGTCCTGCACAACCATATATATTAATTTTTGATTTTATGGATAGACATTTAAAATATAATATATCACCAATTATCACCAAAGAACTAGGATTTAAGTTCAAAGTAATTATCTTAACTGACTCCTCAGGACATTAGTCTTGCTCTTTCATGTTTTATTTCTGTATGCTATCATATATTCTCCTAGACTCTATATTGATATTGCCATCATGACTACAATGTATGCATATTTTTATAGATAAACGATTTTTTTAAGTATTGTTCCTGTCAAACTGAACCTATTCACAGACTATGCACACCAGAGTATTTACAGAGTATTTACATATTATAAATATGCAGTAAAAGCACTTTAAAACAAACCCTTTTGCACCTCTGTAGCAATAAACATTGCAGAGAAATGTATCCTAAAGGTTTACAAAATAAGAGCACTGAAATCTTACTCCCTATGACTTTCTATTTCACCAGAATCTTGCCAGCAGGTGTTTCGAATTGACGGAAATCTGGCCTGTGTTTTCATTCTTTGTTGTGATTTTAGAGAATGAAATACTGTATAAACAGCTATAGATATCAGTGATGGATTGCTAATTTTATTTTGTACAAGATTTGTTGAACCCTTGGCAAATGGAGCCTGAGCAGATTCATCCATGACTCTTCAGAATTATAAAGTGTGACATGATATGACATTATAACTCACATACTCATACAGCCAATTTAAATTGCCATCGTACTTCAGTGTATATGTTGCTGTGTATATAGTCATGTTTGTGAAATCCATTTGGCACCATTGTAGATGCATGTGTACTATTATACTGCCACTCCTTATACTTCCAGGACCTTACTGAAAACATTGTTTGCACTTAATTATTATTGAGAACTAGCTAAACCATATAACCAATGATGTAACAAATGATGCTTTACACTTAAAAATTAGCACCTAATATATACACATATATAAGTGTTTCCCTAATGTAATACTGTATATACATTGTACCTAACAATACTGTCATTGTGTCTAAAGTTGAACACACTGCACCAGTGAGGTAGTAGTATGTGACTGCTTAGGATGTGTGTGGGGTTTGTTGTGTAGCATTGTAAGTTAGTGGATTAAAATAGCAGCTTCATTGCTTTCTTCAGTTGGTCACCCTTAAGATCTTACCAAAAGTCAAGAGGTGCACTCAAAAAGGGCTAAAACAAGAAGTTTTGCTTCACTTTGCAGTTATTCTTCGATCAGACCAACTGCTGTGCCTGCCCTGCCATCTGAGGTAAAATCGACAGCGCGCGTTGGGGAGGCAGCGAGAGCTGCCAAACCCAGCTGAGCAGAACAGCATGCAGCCAGCAAGAAATGTCAGCTTTTATTGCTTCTGTCTTCCATGTCGACCCTCTGCAAGAAAATATTTCAAACTGTAATATATGGATTTGTTTAACTCTTTATGCCCACACACACACACACACACACACACACACACATGTATATATTAAAGTTCATACATTGCTTTTGTTCAGATGTTCAAAGTTGCATACTCCTTAGCAATTAAAACAAACTTTACCAAAACTGTTTAATATGTAGGGGGGGGCGGGACTAAAGTACCTGTTGCATGATTAATAACCATGACATTTGTCCTGACAAATCTGCCATAGTGAATCTCCTCTGCAAGTCCCTTTTTTTCTTGCTGTCAGTGGAGTTGATTTTCTAAAGGAGCACAGAATGTTCACTTTAAACATCCATTCATGTGCAAGGCAAAATTCTATTATTTTTTTTCCACACAGGATTGAACCTTTAAAAGATAAATTAAATAGAGCTTCACTTTGAATTTAGGCAATTCAAACTATACATATAATAAAAAAACACATAAGCAGACGTTAGAAAATCCATGTTAAAATGATCAGTAACTCTAGAAATAAAGCAAGCTGAAGTAAATGTTATTCCAGAGCCTGAAAAAAATATTTTTGTGGCTACTTTAAATTTAAATGTTTGACATATTGGTATTTATTACATGATGAAAATTTATCTTTTATATGTAACTGCATTTTTTTATATTATATTATATTTGGCTTTCTACTAAACTGAATACATTTTATTGTATTTTCTACTGAAAACTGTATAATTATCATCCATAATTTTCCTTTCCTGGTGCCCCATTCCAATCTGTATGCTGCGATAGAAGCACCAGGAAACCAGAAATGTTGTTTACCTTCCATAATTTTATTTTCCTGTTGCCTATCCACGGTAGCATACATATGGGAGTGGGCCACCAATCATCTGTATGCTACCAAGTAAGTACCAGCAAATATAGATTTGCAACATAGAAAATTGTTTCTACCATTATTTGATCTGCAAGACCTCTGGTTTTAGAAAATATTTAGTTTTGGGGGTTATTAGTACATTTTCAAAGCAAAAATGTGCATTTAACCTTGTGTGTGAACAATAAATACATTGCTTTGGTAGTGAAAAGTTTAAAGTACACATGTGATGCATGCAGCATAAAAAATTTAGAGAAAAAGTTGGAACTTGTTCCTGGTCAGTAATTGGGAAAGTACTGATAATAACCAAAGCATTAGCAAGACAGCCAAGCAGCCAGCATTTTCAGAAGATGTCAGCAATTGCAGCCTACATGTATCTCTCATAACAGGTTTACTTTAAAGCTCTGCATTCACATCTCAAACATTTGCATTGTTTCACTTTGCTTAGAGCAGTGGTTCTCAACCTTTCTAGGGCTGGGACCCCTTGGTAACATTTGCCAAGTTGTGGTGAACCCCAACAATAAAATTTAGGGATGACGTGGCTGCTGTAGTGACATCTGGCGGAGTGGCACTGTGTATCCATTCCTGAGACAAGGCAGTCTGCTGCAAAACAGAAGTTCTGCAGAGCATGAGAAGAGATACAGATTTAAAAGGAAGAGCAGCAAAGAGAAGGGAAACAACCATGGATTACAGTAAGGCACACATTACAGTATTGTTTTATGTTAAAAAATCTGAGGGTTTAATGTCACTTTAATGCTGAACTCCCCTTATTAGCATTATATATGCTAACCACGTATTACCAACAACATTTGTGCTATGAAAACATGATTATATTTATGTGACAATAGCATCCATTGTCATTTGCAACATTTTCAAATAATTTGAACAAACATTTTTAACTAAAATGCCTCAGATATATCTTCTGTACTTATCTCATTTACAGTACTTCAAGGCATTAAAATCATCTTCTTAATTATAATCTTTAGCAAAACTGTTTATTTCAAATTAGATCTTTGTCATTTAATGTGTTTAATGTTGATCTTCACTCTTCAGTTAGGCATATTTGAAAGAAAAATATTAAAAATAAACATATGTAAAATGTAAAATATATGTAAAACAGGCTTTTGCTCTTCAGCTTTACTCAGAAACATATTTCATTTGTCACAATGATGCCCCAGGAGATGTGGAACTTCAAGGCTTGTGTGCATCTTAAATGTCCTCCCTGGTGAGCCGGTCAAAGGGTCTTTGGTGTCACATCAAGAGAGGTTATACAATACAGGCTCCAGGATTCAAGCAAACACACTTGTATGAGGAGCTCTCTGGAATCTGACTGCAGCTGAATAGATAAACTTAAATTAAGCTACATTTGATTAAACAATTTTACCAGAAAATAAGCATCAGTCTTTAGTCACGTCACCTCACAAAAAAAGTGGTTCCATACAATTCCACAGTGATCCTAACCATCTTACTTTGAATTGTATTGTTCCTTATATAATAAAACACTACACAAACTGTTGGCGCTATATAAATCCTATAAAATAATAATAAAAGAACTGTTTATTTTAACATCGCAACCTGTCAGATTCCAGTTGTCAATTTATCAAACAGCATTTTGCTGGCTTTACATATAAATAGATTGTTTACCGTTTAACAATAGTGACAATGTATTTTGTTTTCACTAAGTTGTTTCCTTTTAACCTCTTATTTACACCTCCCTCCCCTTAGCTTTCTTTTGTGCTGAATTTGTAATTTGCTTTTTTAACAATTTTTTATTGTTTTTTAAGAAATTTAAATTACACAGAATAAATGTATTTCATTTGAATATAGCTTTATATTGGTTTGTACCAGAAATATGATTTTATTGTTGTTATAAATGGGAAAAAGTATTGAGAAGACTAAGGGGGTTATTCACACAGCTGCCAAAGGCAGCTGAGTGAATAACTGTACTGAAGTGAACAGAGCCAAACGAAGTTTGGCTATTCACTTCAGCTCAGTATGGCTGATTTCACACGTGCATTGGTTGCCTTCGGTCAGCTAAACATGCTCGGCATGTTCGGCCGAGCCGAAGTGCATAAGAGTTCGACTCAGCCGATCCATATTTTCATAGTGGCCGAACGGCAGTGAGTGAATAGCCGAGTGCCGCCAAGCAGCATTTGGCTCAGCTATTCTGTTCACTACCTCTGAGTTAGCAAGCAGAATAGAAAAAAAATTAAACAAATGAAAAACAAAATGTTTAAAAATGATTTAAATAAATGTAAAAAAAGGAACAATTTTAAAAAGTCAAGAAAATAATTATAAAAATGTTAAAGAGAAGTTAAAAAAAACAGCATGGGGTCCCCTTCACACACCATACCAGACCCTGAAGATCTGGTAGGAAACTTAGGAGGGACCCCATTTAAAAAAAAGAAAAAAAAAGCATGGGGTTCCCCCAAAAGTCATGCCAGGCCCTTTAGGTCTGGTAGGAATTTTAGGAGGGAGTCCATTGAAAAAAAACAAGTAAAAGAGTGTGTGGGGTTCCCCCATGAAGTCATACCAGGCCCTTAAGGTCTGGTAGGAATTTTAAGGCGGAACCCCACCCCCAAAATGGGGGGCAAGACGTGGGGCCCCCTAAAATCCCCAACATGACCCTTAATCCGAGCACAGGCCTGGCAGGGCAAAAAAAGGGTGGCGAGCAAGTGTCCCCCCTTCCATATCAGGCCACATGCCCTTAGCACTGTGCCCTTAGCCCTGTGCCGATGGGGACAAGGGCCTCTTCCCCACAAGCCCTGGAGCATTGGTTGTGGGGGCTTATTCAAATTGGGGTACCCCTTTAATAAAGGGGCACCCAGATGTGCCCCCTTGTGAATGAGTAAGGGGTACTTATACCCCTACCCATTCACTAAAGGGTTAAAATTAATTTAAATAAAAAGTCCAGACTAAAAAAAAAATCCTTTATTTGAAAAAAACACAACAAAGAATTTTGATAAGTCCTTTGTTTAACAAAAAATAGATCCACCAAAGCAATCCTAAGGTCAACCACAACGTTCAGCGTTGTACTCGATGATGACGACTCCGCGAAATAAAAAATAATAATAAAAAAGAGACGAACGCCGACCAGTCTGTTCGTGACAAACTTGCACAGCAAAATGGCATTCTGACAGATGGCGGCAAAATATACACAATACACAGCAGAGCTAGAGGTGACATCGCCACTAGCTCCGCCCAACTGTTTACATATGTCTGGCACCTGACAGGTCGCGGACAAATCAAAAGATTCGGCTGGCTCCACCCAGCTGTTGTCTTTTCCGGGGAGAACGGTAGGCTTTAGCCAACCTTTCTCCCCACTTCGAGTGTCAATACAGCTCTGCAGAGCCGAAGTATATGCGTTTGGCTCAGCTGCCTTCGGCCATTCACAATAGCCCGTACAGCAGCCAAAGTGACCTGATGGATCAGCCGAAGCTATGGCTGGATCCTTCGGCTCTTTTGTGAATAACCCTCTTAGTTATATGCTATCTTAGTTCCCAGGCTGGAGAAAAAAATGTTTATCAAATATTGTTGATAACCTGGCTTTGTTTTACCATGTTCACAAGCTCATTATGACTGTAAACATGACAATACCTATTAAATCATGCCCATTTTAAATAAACCCACATTTTGCCACATCCTAATTAGCAAGAGACAGCTGTCTAGCTTCAACCCCTCCCCTGTTCAGTTTTTTTTATAGACCAAAAGATGACAACAATAGCTCTAACCCTTCCCTACTCTAGACAAAGAAAAAAGTTTGGGTGTCGTTCTACTTTAATTATACAAATAGGGCTGTTTAGTGCTTGTGTGATGACAATGAAAGATTACGGATAATGATGTCATCTATGTTTAGACTAGTTCATTATTTGACCATGCTGGTCATTTGAATATTTCTGTTAATTATATCAATATATGAATATGTGTGTAAACCCTTGAGAGTTATAACATGCACATTAAATATGGTGACATGCGTTTTGTCTGCATTTTTAATTTCTGTTTTAAAGTTCAGGAGTAATAATAATGGTTTATTTAGAAAAAAATGTTGTATTTCTTTTCTCTGTATTGCCCTTAATACAAGTTATGCTATCACTACTTATTAAAGATTCTTTGTAGAAAACATTTTCATTTGAGAAAAAATATTGTACCTGTGTTGTGCGTGGCTGCTACTGTGGCAGCTTTCATGGAAGAAAAACAAGAAAGAAAGAAGAGAAGGTACTAGTTGCACGCAGTCTTTGCTAAGCAAGAGCAGAGAGGACAATCCCGTGTCCTTTAAAATCATGCGGGAAAACGAGAAGAAACTTTATCATTACACAAGGTAAGCTTAAAGTTTTTTTTTTAAAGAAGAAATGCAAAAATGTGCCTGTTTCAGATAAACAAAACACTTTCTATAATTATTTTGCACACCTTTCCCGCTATTCATTTCTGAATAATTTAGTTTTAACATTTGGCCATTGTTTGGCCATAGTTTTACAGGCTGTCCATCTAACGTGACAGGGTTTCAGACAAACTATTACTATTGCTTGAATGGGCATTTACAGTCAGGTTTCTTTTTTATTTTAGTTGCAGCAACCAACCATGTGACTGTGGACCGGGGCACTATGGCACGAGACAGGAGGGATATCTAGAATGACGGACACAGGAAACATAGAAAATTCTGTGTGCTATCGGGGATGCACTAGAGGCGCAGGATCGAAGAAGGGCCGGGTTTTCTACAGGGCCTATAATAGTGAGGATGATTCTGCGGCCAGACACCTTCCAGGTTGCCGCCATCTAGCATACCAACACAGACTAACGGGCTAATGGAAGCATCGGGGAATTGGATACAGAAACAGGTAGGGAAGAAACCTGAAACCAAAAGGAGGAAGATGGGAACACAAAGAGAGAGAGAGAGACTCACACACAAGTAAAGGTGCAAAACGCACAGCACAGGACTCAGGAGACAGTAACAGGAAAGGTAAGTAGCTAGAGGTATAAATAGGAGCGCAAATGTACCAGGAACAACAACAAACAAGGGGCGTGCGTTGCACAGCTACAAGAGGAAAGCAACACAGAGACACAGAAGAGAGACACAGAAGAGAGAAAAACTCGAGGAAGGTACAAAGCAAGGTACTAAGAACAACAACGCACAAAGGATGTGTGTTGCTGAGAGATATAGAACACTGATAACATGGAATAAAGAGCAGAGAAGAGCAGGGGAAGGCCTTCGAGACACTGAGGTGAGGAAAGGTAAGTAAACAGGAACAGAAGGCTAGAGAAAGTTAGGCTGAACTACAAGGAATGGAAGTAAATAGAAGAAGGCAGACACACAATGGCTGGAGTGGGGAAATACAGAAGTAGATAAGCAAAGAAGGCAGAATAGAGATACTCGCAGCACAATGGTGAAAGCAATGGGAAAACTTAAGCAAAATACAAAGGCAAACACTGAAATAGACTATAGCAGGAACACAAAGAGTGAATCAGGGGATTAAGCCCAATAGGGATACCAGCTGGATACAAGGAAGCCAAAAGCACAGGTAAATAAGATTACGGGGATTGCAAGAGAGACAAGGGGTCCGAAATAAGGCATAAGACTTGTTGCTTGCACCAAGAGCAACAAGTGAAGTAGTGCTAAATAGAAGAGGAGTGCAGATTGACTGCAGCCTTGTGAAACACCATAGGCTGACAGCTCAGCAGCATGGAGCAAAGGGAAAATGCGGCACTGATTCCAGGGTATTGTGACACCATGCATGTCTTGCAATGTTATAGTTTGTCGCAACTCCCACTCCTTGTCCCCTAGTCTGCATCTGAAAGGAGAGAAAAATATTAGTAAAAATGTGACATAAAACATAAATTAACAGAATACATATTTCTTCAGAATAACATATTTCTGTCAATCTTGGTTTCTTTAGACCTAAACTGCGTGGGCAATTTGATTACCTCAGTCACACTACTAAAACACTTATAATTAATCACAAATAATTGCTATTCCTAATTAATCAATAAATTAACGCTAGTGATTGACTGCTAATTGATGGAAAAAAAAATTCCCTAAGATATAGGCTGCCCATTAAACATGTAACCATGATTTTTTTTAACACTTAATTATAAGTGTTTTAGTAGTGTGACTGAGGTAATCAAATTGCCCATGCAGTTTAGGCCTAAAGAAACCAAGATTTACAGAAATATGTTATTCTGAAAAAGTATGAAATATGTATTCTGTTCATTTAAGTAATCATACACAATTAATTCAAGCTACATTCTAGTCACTAAGTAGTTTAAACAATAAGCAGACATATCTCCATCATTTGGCAAGTAGCTTTACTTTACCAGCTAGGTCTGCAATCCCTAGAGTTGCTTCCATTTACACTATTGTTCTTCTTTTTTCCATGTTTTGATGAAATATTTGAAATTATGTCTCTTCACTTATTTTCACAATGTAAATAGGATATAATTGATTTGTGGTAAGTTTTGCAAACGTTGAAAAGTATAATTAGACAATATACATAAAACGCTTTCAAAATTACATAAGTCAGAATTTACAAAAAGAAACAACAGTTCTGTAATTGCTTTGTTGAAAATAGAAATACACATACACCTAACAAATGGCCTAGCAAACTGAAGAAAACATGGTTTAAATTGTGATGGGTGGTTTGGGAACCTGGTGTCTCCCTGAGAATCTCTATGGAATTAATGTGGTATATCAGATAGTGCATCAGATAGAAAGGAAGGAGGAGTTAAGGAAGACTAGGATGGGTTGGGATGGGTACTGATTTGAGGATGATGACAATTGATAACAGAAGTTAAGCAGTAGGATTGGGGATACATGGTTTTGTAAACAGGGTGTGGTGCACAATGGACTGTGCATGCTGGGGTGGGTGGCTGATTTGGAGTTTTAGGGAAGCGGCAGTGTATGGTATTAAGTTGAAAATCACATTGAACATTGCACTTCAGAACTTATCTGGACTTAATCTGGTGCCTTTTAAAATAACCCCACCATGCTCAAAGCAAAGTGTGCTGCAGGTGATGTATTCCTCTCATGTTTGTCATCTGCAGCCCAAAATATAGTCACCATTTCTTCAGAGACTTTCAGAGCAATAAATGTTTTCTGCTGGACTGTTTTCTGGAGGAAGAAATACTGATGGCTGTCTTCATCTTCTCCTGGGGTCCAAACTATACTTCCTAGCCTCAGCATTGTCTTCCCACTGCTGACTGGCATCCCAGGTACTGTTGGTACTGTAAAAATAATAATAATTCTTATATAGCTCAGTGCAATATTAATTTCTGATTTTTAAATGGTGGTGCTCACTTTGGCACAGCTGCTTGGATAAGGTTCAGGGTTCAGGAAGGAGCGTGGAATTATTATCATATACAGGATTTATACAGCGTTAACTGTTTGAGGAGAGCTTTATAACATGCTGGGAGACAATTACAATACAATACTATACAGAAAAATTAGAAGGACCCTGTTTGTGTTGAGTTTATTGGGATGAGAGAAACTACTTCCTTGGTATTCGCATATTCCAGCACACCCTGCTGAACACCTGTCCTGTTTCTGAGCCCTTAAAAAATGTGGCTTTCCCATCTTATTTTGAGAGCTTAAACTACAGAATACAAACAGATATATTTGATTTTTTTTTCTTTCTTTCAGGTACTTTGCTACAGGACAATCTTTTTCAGCCCTGCACTTTGATTAGCTATAGGAAAGTTTACTGCAAGCTCTATTATGCACCATACATGATGCTCCACTATTTGGAATCTCCTTAAAGACCAACTAATGAAACATTTCAGACAAAGAACAGTGGAAAATCATTGCTGACATCTTTTGGCATTGCTAAAGATTTCTCAATTGATTTGGTGGGATATGACAGCAATCCCATCATATTATATTAAAAATATGGCAGTGGCTTGGATTGCAGTATTTTAACCCACTCTTCCTTTGGGAAACTGTTGTGGAGGAATACACTGTAACATCAAGTGATGCCCCTCTACCAGGGACAACAGAATCATCACTGCCTTTCATGTTTGTTGGTGCCAAGGCACTTGCACTGGGAAAACACTTATTATGGCCAAGTTCTTAGGAGGACTCACTTGTCTAATAAATGCCGGATCTAACATTGCCCAATTACTCTCTCTCCATCAAATGCTTTTACAGCTGTAAAGGCATCATGTGTGCTGTACAGTTATGTTAGGTAGAGAGAAAGCTTCATCTTTCAAGGAATTTCTGGAACATTCCATGCAGAGGGCAAAATGGGCTGCTACATATGGTGGCAAGAATGCTGCGAGCAATAATGATCATTTTGCAGATCAGATCCAATGGCAATTTCAACATATGTACATTGTACTTTGCTATATGTTTGGAACATCAAACTAACCAACTCAATAAAATGTTACTTAGTCAATATATTTTAACTTGCCTTGAAATATTGGACTGTTTTTGTATTCATAAATAATGTTGCTATTTTGCTTTCATCTACCAAACTCAAATAACTTGCTCTGCAATTTCATACTGTAAACAAATACTATCACAGCATGCAGGCACTTGTGCTGTGAGATTATACTATGAACACCGGTTTACACATCGAGCATGCTCCTGCACAGCTGAATGCCAACCCACAGCATACACACCTTCAAAAAAATTAAAAGGAAACACAGTACCTGTCATTTCACCCAGGCCCTTCTCCTGCAATTTGTGTTTTCCTAGTTGTGGTGGGAGGTGTCATAAATCTCTGCCCTGTGCCTAACCTCTTTATTAGCAGCTTAATGTCCATAAATTCATGGGTAGAGTGAGCCGTTTCTTACTAGCCATTTGCAAGGAGGAAACGACTGGTTGGTAGGGAAGGGACTTGTTATCAAGCAGTGAATGTACCTACAACTGTGGGTACCATGTGTTTTCATGCAGTTCTATTGATTTGTATTGGGCCCTTGACTTACAATGATACAGAAATAAAGTATATGAACCTTCCATGCATTAAATATACCTAAATAAGCAATATTTAAAATAATGGTGCTTTACTGGTAACATGTTACTATATGTTATAACAAGCATGAATACATCATATATGTGAGACTGAGATTGTAAACTGGCTTTAAAGGGTTAGTATACCTTTTTTTTTTTTAAATAGCCTATGCAGTTCATAAGCTCTATTGTATAACCATAAATATATCATTTTTAGAAATATTCAATTATATAGGTTCCATACCTGTAGGTCATGTAGGCCTGTAGGGACAGCTGTGCATACTGTTAGATGTTTTGGGGGCAGGCTTCACTGGGGGAGAAAATGGCCTACAAGTATGGAACCTACATACAGTAGATTAATAGTTAGAAAAGCTTATTAGCTGATTGTTATGCAAAGGTTCTTATGGATTGTATAGGCTATTTAAAAAAAAAGATGAATTAACCCTTTAAATAACATTCATAGCAGTTGATGACATAATTCTGGCACCTCTTCTTATTGCCTAGAGGATGATGGATTAATTTTGATTAAAGAAACCTTGTAAGAATAGAGATATGGGAATTGTCATTGCTGGCTTGGTCTAAAAGGTGCAAGCTTTGGGTTAATCAGTTTGATCATGGCTTCTCTACCTGGTGTGTTAATGGCTTGGAACAAGCAAGCAGCCAGTATATTCCTCTACTGGATGCTTGTTGTAAGTCAGGGACTCATCAGGATAACTTTAAAGAGGTGTGATAGTTGAATTTTTTTAAAAAGAAAACAGATTTCTAGATCTTCACAGTCAAACTTCCTTAAACATCAGTGTATGGTCCAATTAATCCTCTTCAGGCTGTCAATGTAATGTATAAAGTCGCTATATGTACTGTGAGAGATTCGCACGGCAACGGGGTGTGTGTGACTCTGTGGATGAGTTTGAAACACTTTAAACAAGCACAGCAAAGAACAGTTTTAGGTAGAAACACATGTGTTTTATTTGCAAAGACTATGGGGTCTATTCACTAAGCTGCCGTAGGCAGCCGAGTGAATGACCGACCTAAAGTGAAGTGAGCCGAACGCTGTTCAGCTATTCACTTCATGCTGGTACGGCTGATTTCAGCCGTACATCGGGTGGCTTTGGGTCTATTCTTATAGATGCCGGACAGCAGTGAGTGAATAGCTGAATGCCGCTGATCGGCATTCAGCTCGGCTATTCTGCTCGGTCCCTCTGTGGGACCGAGCAGAACAGAAAAATAGGTTTAAAAGTTGAAAAAAATAAATAGAAAACGATTGTGCGGAGCTAGCAGTGACAGCTAGCTCCACCCAGCTGTTTTCTATTGGCCGGTGGTTCTGCTGCCGCCAAAAAAAAGAAAAAAAACTCTCCCGGGCACTCCGGGAGTCTCCCGCTCCCGGCTGCCAAGGAGAGAAACACTGCTTTTTTGTTTTTTTTCTTTATTCTGACACGGAGCGTGTCAGAATAGAAAAAATAAATACATTTTTGGCCATAGGAATGCATTGCTAGATTCATATTGGCTATTTCAATTTGCAATAGCCAATAGCAAACTAGCTATTGTTCCTGCCCTCTGCTGCAGTTCCCCATCAGGTCCATCAGCAGAGGGTGGGTGCAATGCTAGTTTGCTATCGGCTATTGCAAATTGAAATAGCCAATAGGAATCTAGCAATGCATTCCTATGGCCAAAATGTTTTTATTTTTTTTCTATTCTGACACGGCTCCGTGTCAGAATAAAAGGAAAAAGCAGTGTTTCTCTCCTTGGCGGCTGGGAGACTCACGGAGCGCCAGGGAGAGTTAGGCTGTTTGGAGATCAGTGTCCCTGGTTAGCTGTTAATGCGTTCGGCTCGACTGAGCCACTCGGCCACATTCGGGAGCTGTACGGGCTATAGTAAATAGCCTGTACGGCAGCCCTTCGGTTCTACTGAACCGAAGGGGTCCTGGGGCCGAACCTAGCCGAAGGATCGGCCGCAGCTATGGCTAAATCCTTTGGCTGCTTCGTGAATAGACCCCTATATCTACTACATACAGAAGCAAAACTGAAAAAAAAGAAACCAGGAAAAGGGTCCCTGGCTAAAAAAAACCTGCAGAAACCTACTGCTGCTCAGACACCTCCATTCACACTAAGATGTTTTGAATTTCTGCTCATTTTAACACGTATTTTTTAATAGACGCATTGTTTTACACATGTCTGCGGCTACACTACAATGTGCTGGGGACAGAACATGCTAAAAATCCTCCAGAAAATTGTGCATGTACTTTTTCCCGCATTGCGTGTTTTGTACACGTACAAATGTGCAGGTGTGAACGAGGTCCTTAGGAATGCATTGTTTTTCATGTTTTGCATTTTTTCACGCATAAAAACGTCTGCAAATAAAGTCCACCAAAACAATCAACAGTCAGCCCAAACAACCTCAGTTCCCTAACTTATTTAAAACAAAGAAAACATTCAGCAAACTGGAATTTGGGACACACATATCCCATTGTATCCCATTTTGGGTACAATCAGACGTTTTTATTAGCCTGCTGTCACAGTACCTAATTGTAGCTATATAGACCCAATATCACACTTTTTATTGCCAATAATTTCCTTGCCCATCTGAAGTTACGCTTTCTTTACTTTCTATGAGCTCTATGTCCCTGATGATATGAATAGTGTATGGGATGCTGCTAACTTATTGAGTGGCTCTGCATGGTAAAAAGGATCCTCGCTGTCAGTCTCATCATATAATCTCAATCTTCTATTCACTTTATGAATGACAGCTCTTCTTTACAAGCTTCAGAAATGATTGATAGCTACATAGTAGCAATGGCCTCTCTGCTGAAATTCCTTTAGTGTTTTTTGCTTTGTACATCTGCATGACAATTTGTAAAATAATACAACTGTAGCCCTCTATTGCAGTGTCTGTTGCTGAAACAGGACAATGGACCAAATATTAAATATTAATCAAGATACTATTATACTTTACTGCTAGATTCACTAGCAATTTTAGGTTCTTCTGGTATGTAATACAACCAAGCATAAGCAGCATAAGCAGAGTAATATCCAGTAATATTAATAGACAGCTGAAGACAAATCACTGTCTGTGGATTTAAAAAAAGAAAAAGTTGACTAATTTTTCAAGATTTCCAGAGAAACACAACTCAATTATTGAAATGTTTTATGGTTTTATTCAACTAGACCAACTAGCTTGTTCTGTCTGCTTTCAAATTGCTGTTATATACATACTCTATTATGTGAAGAATCATTATGATGTGTGTTACTGGATACTGATCTATGATCAAATTGGTTATGAAAATTATTTTTGGTACTGTGACCAATGACCTAAAGGCGACCTAGGTGCAGTTAGTGATGTGATATGTGGTATCATACTCCCACACTGTAGAACTTTGGCGCTTTGTTTGATGAAAAACTCCAGAAGAGTCCTGGAAAAAGAGGGAATGCAGGGGAGCTGGGGTCAGTTATTTACATGGCATTGGTGGACAGAACCAGCAGATACCCACACTGTAAACATGTGCCCACATGTTTACACACTGGGCTTTGACTCTTAATGCCAAGCTTTCTGCCTCTTCCTTGCTCTCTTTGAAAAATGAGCACATAATTCACCCCTTTTATGTAATTGTGGAGAATACTGCAAATATATATATATATATATATATACAGTATAGTATGTGAATTGTTTGTTTCTAACTTAAAGACAGATATAAAGATAAATTACTGTTTACTGGAAGCAAGTGGAAATCTCTCAAAGAGAGTCCCAATAAGGATGAGTGGAGAGAATATGGAGAAACTAATTTTGCAAAAAAAATTGATTTTCACATCTGCAAAGTTTGTCATACTAGAAACTATTGGTTAGAACTGCTAAGAAAAATGGTTTTTTTTCTTTACTTACATGATGTGGGCTTTTCGGGTGTATTTGTATTTTCCTCTATTTTGTGTGATTTGATATTGAACTGTTATTTGTACATGTTGCTTTATTTATTTATTTATTTATTTTTTGGTTCATTGTCTTTTTCTTTCTTTAAAACTAATGTAAAATAGTAACAGTTGAAATTAGTTTATGTAAACCTCAGGAATCATTTAAAGCCCATTACAGTCTTAAAGCTTGTGCAAACCTTAACAATTTACTTCTCTTATTTGATCCCTTTTGATTTGCTAATTATACCATTAAAAGTGTTTTGCTACATCTGTTTGATTAGTGCAGGAAATACCGCTTGATTTTGCCAGAATCAGATTTTGAATCAGATTTTTGCCTCTGATCTATGCTTGTTCATAAGAATGAATTATGGGGATAAGGAGGAGAGAGGAGAGGTTTGTGTTCTTTGCAGGCCATTAGAAATGATGTAGGTAGGGCTGACAAAATGTGCTTAGGAATTCAGAGCCAAAAATATACTGTGTGTCATATCAAAGGGGGAAGCAGGAGCGCACTAACTGGTGCATCAACAGTTATCTAAACTAAAGCTGGCCGATTCAATAGAACACAGAGTGCATAGCAGTTTGTTGCATATGGGGCCGCATAGCCGCAGACAGGTCAGAGTGCCCATGCTGACCCTTGTCCACCATCAAACGTGCCTACAATAGCAGAACCAGACCACAGAGCAATTAAAAAAGGTGGCCTAGTCTGATGAATCATGTTTTCTTTATCATCTACATCATGTGGATGACCGGGTGCGTGTGTGTTGCTTAACGGGGGAAGAAATGGCACCATGATGCACCATGGGAAGAAGGCAAGCCAATGAAGGCAGTGTGATGCTTTGGGCAATGTTCTGCTTGGAAACATTGGGTCCTGCAACTCATGTGGATGCTACTTTGACACATATTACCTACCTAAACATTTTTGCTGACCAAGTACACCCCTTCATGGAAACAGTATTCCCTGATGGCAGTGGCCTCTCTCAGCAGGACAATGCTCCCTGCTACACTGTAAAAATGGTTCAAGAATTGTTTGAGGAACACAATAACGAGTTTGAGGTGTTGACTTGACCTCAAAATTCCGCCGGATCTCAATCCAAGCGAGTGGTGAAAAAACAAGTCCTATCTATTAAGGACCCACCTCACAATTTACAGGACTTAAAGGATCTGCTACTGATGGCTTCATGCCAAATACCATAGCATACCTTCTGAGGTCTAGAGGACACAGTATTGCTTGAATTGGCCTGAGCCTGAAAAAAGCTCTGCTGACTTTCATCAACCAATCATGTACAAGCAATATAGGGGTTTATTCACGAAGCTGCCGAAAGGATCTGGCTGTAGCTTCGGCCGATCCTTCAGCTAGCTTCGGCCCCAGGACCCCTTCGGTTCAGTGGAGCCGAAGGGGTGCTGTACGGGCAATTCACAATAGCCCGTACAGCTCCCGATCATGGCCGGGCGGCTCAGTCAAGCCGA